>NC_132943.1:6403500-6706250 GCF_034638445.1 Ciconia boyciana | reverse complement strand
CCTAGAGAGCCGTGCACTAGGTGCTGGGGATGAACAAATGGGGAATAAGGCACATTGGTGATCCAAAGAAAACTCAACAGCCATTTTGGGAAAGCAAGGTCCATTTTGTTGCATGACTTGATAAATCTAAGAACCTGATTCATATTATACTACCCCTCTCTAGTTTTTTTATTTATTTAAATTGTTTGGACGGTGAATTGATTAATAAAGGATTCAGTTTCACAAGCTCACAGAGACATGAGAGTCCAATTGGTTCAATAAATAGAAAAATAAATGGAAATATCTTTGGATATGTTATGGCTTTCTCTAGGTTTTAAGATCTAAGTAAGCCAAAACAGTAAAAACATTAGGGTTAGGGTCAAATTTTGCCTATTTTTTGTTGAAATTATTGAGAATTGTCCTGATTCTATAAGGTTTTCATATGAAATATGAAGACCATTTTATCAGAAGTTTCTTTGAGACTGTCTTGCCAAAACTGAGTCCAGGTTTAGCTGGAAAAAACTTGGGATTTTGTCCTAAAATAGCAGTATGGATCCATGTTCTGTTGCCCTAAGCGGAGGTAAAACTCCAGACAAATACATGACTGTCAGCTCCATGGATGAGTGTACAGACAGCTTCAAGTCTTTCGTGAGATTTGGTATTATTTTGTAAGGTGAAGACAAGATACACATGGTATCTGATACATTAGCACAAGATCCAACAGCACATCAAGGGCAGTGAGTAAAAGCATTGGCCACTCAAAAAGACTTGTCAGGAATTTCTGGAATACCTGCGGCGTTTCAGCAATGCTTCTAAATTGCAAATGTCATTTTGTGATAGACTGCAAATAATTAAAAATGGCTAAATATACTGCTTGTAAATGGGCTTGTTGAAAACTTTGATCACAGACAGAAAGGAATTCTTTTAAAAACCTACTGTTAACAGTAGGTAAAAAGTTAATGAGAAACATGTAAATAATTAATTCTTCCTCTAGAGCCAGAAGAGATTTGTTGTTGCTGCTAATGGACTCACAGTATAGGTTATATTGTCTTTTCTGAAGTAAGCACTGAATTACTTGATCTCCATACAAAAGAAAATAATTTATTGCACCAATAACTTTATTAGTGTTTGTATTCCCAATAACGAATATTTTCCTAGGTTAACTAAAGCAACTTGCCTTGATGATATATACAGGATGGCAGAGCTAAATTGACACTTCAAAATAAACAGCACACTTCAAAAAAACTTTTGAAGGAAAATATGCAAAAAAAGTCTGGCACTGGTATGTGCAAGAAAGCAATTGCAAAGCACACAGAACTATTTAAGACGATCCAATTGTAATACCGCATTAAAACATGGCTCCTTCCTCCACATGATGTTCTTTGAAGCAGCATCCTCAGGAGAAGCAATACCCTTCCTTTACTTACACATACAGAGTGTGCAGAGTCATCACAGCTTGAAGGTAATGAAGGTCAAAAATACCTACAGGATCCCAGGTGTTCAGACGCGGTCATTTCACAACTGAACTGAAAATACACTCTCCCTACATTATTCGATAAATATTTTGGCAATATTACAATAATCTCTCATTTGACATTATGATATTAAGTAATGTGATTACTCTCAGTTGTCCTATTGAAAATAATTCCTACATAGTTCTGCTGAACTTATAAATGTCATGCAAGCTGGATGGGTACATTGTCTGCATAGTATTAAAAACTGTGCTGAGGCAGATACATCTCAGCGACAATAGAGATACCTCAGCATAAACCAGTGGATAGCTTGGGGATAGGTAACAGGTTTAAAAAAAACACATTAAAAATTGTCTTCCAAGTTCTTTCTGTATGAGATAGACAATCAACTCCTCGTACAGCTTCATTCATGTGTGACAGACACCGATAATGTTTAATCATAATAAATGCACAGGATCTACTGTTGCTTCTGCTACTGACAGAGAAAATGCACCCTGGCTATCTGATGCTATTAATTTTCATTTATATGTAAATTTAAGTGAAAAAATATATTAGAAGGAAGGATATTTTTTTTCTGAGAGGGAAAGTAGGTTTCTGAGGCTAAGGTTTTACCACCATTCAGCTGTAAAAATATACATTAATATTAAACAATCTAATCTAATAGCCACCCAGAAAAAAACCTTAAATATCCCCAGTGAGTCTTTTCAGCTGTGGTTGCACTGATGGTTACAGGAGAAAGCCCTGGCAAGGCCCCCAGCAGGGATGCTGCAGCCATACCTGTGCCCATACTGCTATAGGACCTGGCCTAAGCTTGTACCTATCCTCAGCCTCGCACTAACGACTATTCCCCTGGTCTCCACGTATCCTGCAACAAAATGGCCAAGTTCTTCATCCAGCCTCACGATCCCCACCCAACAGTGTTTCGTTGCATGTGGCACTGTCCTGCCTCCAGGAAAATCTTTGCAGCTCAGGTAGCAGATTGCATCTCCTCTGGACATTTCTTCCTGAAAGGGAAAACATTTTAAATTTCAGTAGCACCTAGCAGGAGCACAAGGAGGTTTAATGACTTCATTCTTTTTTTTCTTTTACCCCGTGGGGGCCTGAAATAGCTAGAGGCATTAAGAGATTATATAACTTTGTAAAAACTCAAAGGGGTGATGGAGCAGGGGGGGTCGGGTCTTGCATAGCTCCAGCAATTCTTCCTCTGCAGGAGAAAATCTCACAGTCTTTCATGTGAGGGCTGTTACTCATCTTAATTTAAGGGACAGTAACAGATTGTCTCCCCACATTAATGGGAGCATGTTTTAGCCTTGTTTCTGACTCCTGTGAAAGCTATTCTCTACTGATCCAACTGTTAGCAAGTCTCTGGTCTTTTGGGCTGGGGCAGGGGGCAAAAATGCTTCATACGATACCAGTCACATCTTCCTTGTTTGTGCCTTAGGCTATAGAAAATGATGTGCCTTAACCATGTTAGCTGAGTTGATAGGCTTGTGGCTTTTTAGCTTGTTTTTGCAGAATACCACCTAGGTACCACAGATACCCCACATTGTTACTGGAAATTATTTGTATCAGAAATAAGCATGGAAGGAGGCTACAGTAAGTCTTATACACCCAACAGCAAGAAATCCTGCAGCATTTATACTTCCTGCAAGAATAATTTCTGGGTCTTTGTCACATGCTGTTTCCCACATCTGGCCATAGCATGCATCTCAGCTTGTCAGTGGACGTTGCTATTTCTAGGTTTCTGCTTTGCAGGCTTGATGTGTGCAACTGCATGTGACCTAGCAACAGATCTGTAAGAGCAAATCATATCAATCCTGATGGGAATCAAATTAATATATCTTTTACAGGGCACAGCTGCTGTACTGGTGCTGCTCCCTGCACAGAAATGCTATGAAAAATGTTCCCCGTTTCCCTACTCATGTACATCCATGCAAGGCAGTAATTTTTTATTATGTATCTATTTAGCTATGTCTTACATAGAAAGCAGCCTGGAAAAGCATCAGTAAACATTAATAACAGAAATAATGAAGAATTACGTGATGGGGGCTTACCAAGCATGTTCTGGTATGTACCAAAGAAGCCATGGCTGGGAGTCGCACACGCTTTCGTCTCCGTACGACCTCTCCGTTCGCTGTATTAACCGGCTGCCCAGTAGATGGTGGTGTTATTTCAACTACTTTGCTCTGCGCTCCTTGGGAAGCAGCCAGGCTGCACAGAACAACCATGGGAAAAGTTGCTTTAGGATTTCGCAGCTCCTAGAATTGCACTTACAGGTTATTTCCTGCAGCATCCTGATATTCCTTCTTGTAGAAATAAATTTTACTGATATATATATTAAACTAAACATTCTAACGATTGTCTTGATGAAAATGCTGGTGACAGGAGGAAGGGCCCCTTCTCACAAGCAGGAAGAAATATTTCTTCGAAGGATCTCTTTTCCAGAAATTTCAGTCTGCTACAAGCTGCACTCCAACCCTGGTCTGGTACTGTACTTACCTCCTTCTGGGATTTCCAGTCTTCTCCACAACTTATGTGGGTTAACCTAATTACTCATGCTCTTTACCAGTAATACCCCGTTCCTTTCTTTTTCAGTTCTTGTAACATTTTTATTCTTCTTTGTTCCTGTCCCCTCCTGAGCAGATACTTCATTAGATTTGCTGACTCTCTTGCATCTCTTTTTTGCAGCCTGTATTGTGTCCTTTTTCTTCGCAAGCTACTGACCACATCTAGAAATGCAGCAGCAGCTCGGCTCCTGGCTGTTTGTCTCTCATGGAGTAAGATCCCACAAAGGAGTAGTAAACCCCATCTCAGATTTGATGGTGCTTCCCGCTTTGGACGGGAGCTAGAGAGGGGGAATAGTGTTTTTAAGGTGGAATTTCTCTCTACAAGCACTAAATCAAGTTGTACTTAATCTTTTTGCTTACTTTAAAAACTATTATAGCCATTGCAACGTGACATGGTCAGTCACCAGCTGGAAATGGTCATCCAAAGGCAGTCTGAGAAATTTGTTTGCTCAACTGATGATATTCAATCAATTACGGTCTGACACAATATCTGGAGATTAGCTTATATTTGAGGTATGACATGTTTCAGTGCATACTTTTTGAGCTGGTCCATGTATTTAGTTAGCTGGCATGTATCTTCATGAATACTTTATATGAACTCAAAGTCTGAAACATCATGCAAGCAATTTTTCTGATGCCAGCAAGAGTGGAAATTTGTAATACTTGTTTAGGTCTGTGTTTCCATATTATAATGCTAAGAAAACAATAACTGATTATAAATATTACACAATAACTAGTAAAGTTTAGGACCAAACCTGTTTATTGGATATGGAAAAACCTTTAACAAGACCTAGGAGTCCAAGCAACTTTTGACATGAATGCCCTGAATGACCTACAGTAAAGTAGAGTTCAAGACAGGCATATATCTATGTCAACATGCTTTTGATAATACTGTTTTCTCCACTCTTTGATCATGAATTGAGCTGCTGGACTTTTCACATCCACAGTGGCCACCAGCCCAGGCAAACCCATGGCTGGGTGCGGGTGAGAGGAAGGGCCAGGCTGGCCACCCTCTAGCCAGGAGGTCTTGGGCTGCTGCTGCACCCTGCTTCTGGGCACCACAGAGACCCGCTGCACACCACACTGTTTGCACAGCAGACCGGCAGCTCCTCGGTGTCACAGACTGCAAGCAGCAGCTGATCTCTCTCAGAGAGCGTGGCTGTTGCCATGTGGCTGTAAACCTCTCCACCACTGTGCTGTTTCCCCTGAGCAGTGCCAAAGGCAGGAGTCAGCCTCCTCTCGTCACCCTTTAGGGTCTGACAGCTTCCAGGAAGGAGCGATCCGCCAGTTGGACCGCCCTGCAGAGGTCCCACAAGCCTTTATTCCCAGTCCCTGCCCCTTCCCAGGGAGTGCAGAGATGGTTCCAAGTCAGCAGCTCACTTGCAGTGTGCTTTGCCTGAAGCTGCATTAGTTACCTCCAAGCCAGGTTGCACAGAGGCAGCCGTGCACTTGCAGCCTCTGGCATTTCTGGCCCCAGAAATCTCAGAGTTTTGGGGCACCCACAGTGCAGATACAACTGAAATCTGTGGGCAGGACCCAAACTGCTGTTTCCAGTGTGTTTCCTCAAGCATCATGGCCTGTGCATGACCAAGGGGCAGTTGCTAATGCAGCACTGTAGCCTGGGTTGCAGTTATCCCAAGCAGACAGCCATTCACATCCACTTAGCCATGCAGAGTAAGGTATAAAAATGTGAAACACATGAGAATGAGACTGCTTGAGAAGTACAGAATATATTTTTTGTAATATAAGGCAATTTATATGTAAAACATCTGTAATCACAAAAGTGCCTTAAATACAATATTCAAATTTCAGCAATAAAAATCCCGCATCTGACAATGATAAATCAGCACATTAAAAACATGTCACTCAGAGAGCAGATGCTCTTTGCAGGGGAAACAAGGTTTGTAATGTGGAGTTAAAATAGTGGTGACATAAACAGGATCAGTCATGCACAGCTGGTCTGTGTCCCCAGCAGTGCCAGGATGGGAGCTGAGGAGGTGCAGAAATACTTCACGCTGCCGCGTGTTGCTATGGTCACAATGACTTCTTCACTGGGGCTGCCAGGATTGTGTGCGTACGGGGTCGGACCCCCTGCTGCCCCTAAAATGATGGGAGCTGCTTGCTGGTCAAGTGGTAAATTCTATTAAATTGGCTCTAATAGGAATATTCTAGCTATTTCTTTCTCCTTTGTATTCCGGGACCCAAATCCCTTCATTTTCAAATTGTCTAAAATAATTCATAAACTAAACAAGTCTTACCTAGTTACTTTGGTGTACCCCAGTAGGAAAATAGCCTTTGGATCATACATGTCCCTGGCCTTTTGGATGACCTTCTACTGTACTTGATTTCTACATGGACAATCAGAAAGCAGATTTTCATGTAACCCAAGAAAAAAGAAAGTAAGGAGATTTCTCAAAATAGAAAACATGAGCCGTTCCATTGCTTAGAGAAAAAGCACTCCAAAAATTCTCTAAAGATAGTGGAATTAGTGCCTACCATACAGCCACAAGCTCAGCCTGAAATGAACTTTAGACAGCTATATAGGAATGGGGAAGTTTCACTCATAGAACACAAAGAACAGGGTCACAAGTTAACTTTCATGGGAATTAGACCTTTAAATATCTGGTCTGTGCTTGATTAGAGCAGTGGGCTGAAGTGCAAGAAGTTTCTAGTATTTTCTTCTTTTTTTTTTTTCTTTTTTAGTTAAATCTATTTCTAAAGCACTAAGATGGAAGGTTTAGATGCTGGAAACCAACTATGCCGTCAAGCAGTCTCAGTCACAGAAGACTTAAACATGTAATACAGTGTGCAATTTAATAGGATTATCAGAAAGTAATAGTTAAGGTTTTGTTCTACTAAACGTTCACCCATCCTTTGTCAAGTATTTCTAATTACCAGGATTTTAATGGTAATGTTTAACAGCCCCAGAACTCCAGGGTCTTTTAATATCTGCCACAACAGAGTTTTCAATTATCATAATTCTGTCCTTAATTTCCGTCATCATAATTATCCTTCATTACAGCAACATTCTTAAATCTGACTCATCAAAGCAAAATTTTTCCTTGTTTCACTTGACTTGCAGCTCAAACTGGGATTTAACCTCTCAAACAGTCATTTCACCCTATAGTTTCAATGAATGAAAAAAGAATCACTTCTCTGGTTTCCCACATACAACAGTTGCTGTATCAGTGTGGGGGACACACAATACTTTTTGTCAAAACTAAGAGTCAAAGGTTGAGTATTTATACAATTCTTATAATAATAACATTAACAGTACAGGGTAGAAATCTCTAATATTTGCAACAATCACATCACAGCATGGCTGACCTTCAGAAAACCTAGCATGTTCCAGAAAAAGTATTTGTAGTAGATAACAGCCATCTCTCTGATAATTCACCTGTTTTAGAAGAGCGATCCATTTGATATGCTATTAATTACATTAAAAAATACGGGGATACCAATCAGCTACAGATCTTAATTTATGCAAATTGCTTATATGCAATTCACTTTCAAAGTGCCTCAACATTTGCACTTAAAAAATGTGATCAGCCTACAAAAAATGTAGATGTTCTCGGTGTCAGATCTTCTAGCCTCCACCGGCTCTGACTGACCTCAGTTTGATGGCAAAACCAGGATAGAGTCTGTCTTCCTCAAAAAATGGCTTTCGAACCTGCTGAAGAAGGGTCACTGCAACGAGCGGTGCGCTGCTGCATCGAGTCAGTCCTTACCTCACCCTGCACTTACTGAAGTCAATGCGGATTTTATTGCTGATTTTGTGAAAACAGATTCCACCCCTCCATCTCTTTGCTAGCATGCTTTCAAAGTACCTTCTGCAGTGCTTCATCCAAGTCAAGAACTCAATTTAACAAATTCAGACCAGAAAGACTACAAAACAAATATAGCTGTAACAAGCAGGTCATGATAAAGGGTTAGGTACTTCAAGTACTTCTATGGTACTTCCTCTCTTAAGTCTGTGTGGCAGCCTCAGTCTAGAAGGTTTCTAAATTAAGACTAGAATATAAGAAATACTACATCATAAGGCTTTAATAGAGGAAAATAACTGGCAATCTCACTGTCATCTTCCATCACTGCCCTGTGGGAGGCTGTGTGATGTAAGGAGATTGTGTGGTGTAATGGATGAAGCAAGCCCTGGTAGCCAGCTGAGCCTTGGAGTGGCTGTAATTTTGGACCAGTCACTTGACCTTCTTTTGCTCCACTGAAGCCAGCTGGAAAATTAGAGGTAACATAGAGCCAGAGTGAAAACTGGACATTGCTTATAGCAGTATTTTCTAGAAAGGTAAATTGAAAAAACATATTTTTGTAATACCAGTTTTGTTCAGTGCTGTAATGTGTGTGGTATATGCAAACAACAATTCTATATATACACAGAGTGCAATATAAATTTATGAGATTTATAAATGTATGCTTTCAGTTTCCGTCTGTGTTATGCACTAAAGAGATCTTCTTGCAACTACCTAAAATCTACAGGTAATAAAAGTGTAGTCCATACTCAACTGCTAATTAATCTAAGACCTTCTCTTTACATTTTTATTAATTTTAATGTAGCTGATTAGTGGGCAAAAGACATGATTTATATAAAGGCCACAGTTAGCTCATTGCAAGAGGCTTAAGCTGTCAGCTGTAACATAACAGCGAAGGAGGCTTGGAAACCTGTTTTTTTTTCTCTCATCTGAATGCTTGCTCTCATTAATCTGGTGTTGACTGCACAGTCTTGCCAGGAGGGGATAGAGTCATTCCCGTCAGACCACAGGTAATATACTGGTCAGGTAATTGAGGCTCTGCTGAGAGATCCCAACGGGGACGTGTAAATGTTTTCAGCCTGAAGTGGGCATTAAACTCATTTCTTCACGTTTCCTTGGCAAACCTGGAGCTCTTTGGGCACTTCATGCCTGTTCTTGTGTTAATGTGGCTGATGGCCTCCAGTGACCAGCTCTGTCTGCCTCTTCTGAGGAGGCTCAGGAGTGCTCTGAAATACATTTCTGTTTACCCTCATTTCCCTGCCAGACTGAGCACAGAGCTGAGGCTGTCCAGCCCTCTCACCTGCTTCTGCAGCAGAAGTGGACTGTGGCTTCTCTTCCAAAAGTTTTCCAAGACTGATCTGATCTGGTCTTGGTGATCATCCCGCTTCAAGCAGGCTGGAGTAGATGACCTTCAGATGTTCCTTCAACTGGCATTTCTAGGCTCCCTTGGTCCTGCCTTCTTGGTGGTGTGAAATCAGCTTAGGCACAATGGCATAATCTCTGAGCATGGGCAACAACTGGGCCTTAGGGACCTCATTAACCTATTTAAGAGGCTGTCTTGGGGACCTGGAAATCCTCAAGAGTTCACTTCAGTTTGCATTCGCCCATGAACTCTTCTGGGTGCTCAAGTTTTGATCTGGGTCTTACTCATAGCTTCTCTCTAATTGCCTTTGATCCAAAATCTGCAACTGATGTAAATGGGAGATGGTGGAACATGTTTATAAAAAGAATTGTGGATACTATGAAATATATTTTCAATCTAAGATGATAGTTGACTTTTAATAAACTTTTCTGTCTCAGATAACTGTTCCTGAGCTGCTGCCAATGCAAGAGTAACAGCTTGAGAGTAGTTTTGTCCTTCCTTTTCAGTAAAACTCCTCCAGTTGTCACAAATGCAGCAGTAGGATAACATTAGTGCTGAGATCTACCTTTATCAGATCAATATGATTTGATTTAAAGTCTATATGTAGCTACTCCATTCATAACTATATAAATATGTATTTTAAAAAATCAAGTACAGCAAAGAAATATGTCAGAGTGACTGGCAATAACTAAAATAATGTATGAAGATATCAATAATACCACGTGTACGTATGTGACACCAAAGAAATAAGTAATTACAAGGCATGGCTTAAATACTACTACTGTACTGGGAAATCAGTGCCCTTATATTATGCTGCAATCTAAAGCAAAGATTAATATCTTTATTTCCTGATGGCATTTTGAGAACCAGCCCCCATACAAGCTGGTGATCCTTAACTTAATACTGTTAAGAACCGTCAATATTAAAGTAAATTTATGCATATGAAAGGGTAAGCAAATGCATGTGCTTGAATTTACATGCTTGTTTTCACGCAGTTCCAGTGTAACTGCTCCAGTGTAACTTTATGTCCATAAAGTTAAGCAAGACCATGACTTGACGGTTGCCTATTTAAAATCTTTAGAAACTATTAGCCACCTTAGATAATGACATGAGGAAATGTCATTTGCATCTAGCCGGTCTTTGGACCCTGGTCTTTGGACCAACTTTGTGCTGGAACTCTTGCAATGTAGAGGAACGTATAATTAAAAATAATCTTATTAATGCTTTAAAAATATTTACTGAAAATACTTTTACTCACACAATGTTACCTATTACTCTTCAGTTTGGATTGCTAGTGATAACATGTTGAAATTCAGTGATGATCAAGGGAAGCAACAGAAAGTAGTGTCCCAAGCTAAAGTAAATTTATAAACAAGTTATATCTGTCCTGGATGCATTACAAGCCCTTGCTAGGCATTGCAACACACTACTCTGGTTATGGACCATCTGCCATTTAGCACATTCTACCCAACAACTTCTGTATGATGGAAGCAAAAAAAATTTCATTCTTTGCTTAGCCACTACAGGAGCACAATCAGTGGCTCGTAAAAGCTTACCACCCTGTATGGGGAAAGAATCTGAACTAGCACTTGGAGTCAGCTGTGTTGGAAAAGGTTTACGTTTCAGAAGTCCTTCACAGCTGGAATTTCTATTTCATCTGGTGGAACTGAATCAGTTCATTTCATCCAAGCAGTAATTCAATCCCCCAGAAGAGCCAGGCAGGCAAATTCTACCAGAGAATCGCACCAGGCTGTGCGTGGAGAGTTGACGCTGGGCTTGAGTTACCTTTACGAATACAAGTGCATATTTCAAACTCTGCAAGCACATATGGTATTGGTTGGCAATTAGGCATTCCCTGACAAGGTTATTTGTCTTCAAAGTCAACAAATACAGTATGATTAACCTTTGTCTAAGTAAAGAACAAATATATTAAGGTTCCTTATTTAAAATTATTTACTTTGTTTATCATTCATAAAAGTCTAATCATGCCATCATTTAATCTAATAAAATAACATTGAAAGACCCATGGCAGGTAGGCAAAGTGTAACAGCAAAAACTCAATGAGAGATTTGGTCTGTACTTTGATTACAATAACTTACTGGCCTAGCATAAAAACACTAAAGAGAATGGAAAACACTCATCCTGTTCACTTTTCTATTAGCACAAGACTGTTTTGCCTTTTGTTTCCTCAGTGTCTTGTCTACTCTAGTCTCCTGTATTCCTGACTATGAGACTTCAGAAATAATTTAGCAACAAAATAGATACCGCTGCTAAAATTTTCCCTTTGCTATGTATCGGTCTTTGCCAGACATTTCACTCTTCTCTTATTAACAAGAAGTGAATAAATGTAAAGCTCAACCAAGCTCTTCTTCGTAGGGCTTTTTTATTAAACACAATGAAAACAAAGTTTTTTTAAAGTTATACTAAAATTAGGATTTGTTATGATCATGATTGATAAAATTTAACTACTTGCATTTGCAACCTTTGAGCTAATGTCCCTTCTAATAAATCATATTTTTGTGTCCTTTATCTCATATTTCTATCATTGATAAGAAGTAGCTACCCTGTAATGCTAGCAATCAAATCTGTTATTCATAGACATGTTTTCAGATGAAGCTGTGATAAACAAATATTTTCAATGGAGCTTTCTTTAACACAATATTAAATGCATTTTTGCAAATTAAATCATGTAGAAAGAAAATCATGATAAAGGCAAATATGTGAACAGTCACAGGCTAGCCAGTCCTGCCCTTGACTGACTGAGGAAAAGATTTTCTGCTTTGGTAAATATTAAGAGTAGAATTTGAAAAACACTAATTAATGTGCACAGCCCCTATTGACTCTCAGAAAGGCATGACTTTCAAGGTCACTTAGCCATTTTTAATTATTTCATCCTTAGTCTTTAACAGGAGACTCACATCACCATGGTATTCAGGAAAAAATGATGTGCCATATATTAGAAACTACTCTAATGACTGAAAAATCTAAATCCATTTTATTTAACTATTTAAAACCTCTCATTAGAATAGACTTGTCTGGCATTTGGACAGGGGGATCCAAATATTCCTTGGATGCTGTTCCCTGCATAGGTGGGGAGAAAAAAGTATATAGTTCCCTCTGATAATGAATGCAAAACAGCTAATCTTCCTCTGACTCCAAAATACTTTTGCCTGGGCATAAAGTGAGCTGTCATCAGGAAAAATATCATAAATAGAATATGATTTAACTATACACAGAAAATAACTTACATAATGCTTTAGTAGCAACAGCAGACTGAATGACTGCTCGTAGAAAAGAAGTACTGTTGTTATGATCAGCATCAGAGTAAAAATTAGTGTCCCAGAATGAATTCCTTTTTGGCTCATTATTGGATGTAAAAAACAATACCTGTCCTTCTCCAGGGAACAGTAGATTGTGGTGTGTTTTTAAGGGAAAAAGCCAAAAGGCAATAAAGAGGAATCATACAATCTGCCAGTAGTGCAGACAGTGGAAGCTGTCCACGTACATCACATAATGCTTTGTAAGCTGACAACTGATACTGAGAAATACCATCAGACCATACCTCTGTCCTCCCACTGCTTATCTTAATCTTGCCTAAAAAATATGGGAGTCTAGTTATAAGAACACAGAGATTCCTGTCCTGACGCAGTGGAGAGTCGGTGATGGAGGGAAACACTGAGCTAAAAGTAGGATTTCATAAAGGAGAAATATTGTTATCATAATTTGCATAAGAAGTAAAATGAGTTATGTGAGTAACAGGAGGCTTTTTGTGACTGGAGATATTGAAATTTCAATTCACCCATGTGATGGAAGCGTATAAAATTCTGACGTGGAAACATCTGTTGAAACGAACTGCCCTGTGTCTTGCTTTATAATCTAGACCGAAGGTCGATTTCCAGCTCTGCCAGTAGCACCACCGTGACCCAGGGTGAGCTACCTACCTCTCTGTGTCTCTGTTTCTAGCTATGAAAACACCTTATTAATGTATTAAAACATGTATTAATAACACCTATCTCGCAGGGAAGTTGTGAGCTTGCATTTTTCAGCCAGATTGGGGATGCTAAGAAAACGTGTTAAGGTAATTGACTGATACTTGCGAAGTGCTTTGAATGCAAATATCAAGTAGTCTTACTTTATTCAGGCTTTCTTATCTTTAATTTCCCATTTACAAACCAGTGCACATGTGGCAAGTTTCTTAGTTACAAAAGACATTTTTAAGGAAGTTTATGAGCAGTTGCATATCAGAAGGTCTGAACGGGGTGGATTTGTTTGGCTTCTTTGAGATTAACTGTTTACAGCTTTTAGTGTTGAAGTTTCACAAGTGCAACAAAAGAAATATAAATGCCTATTCGGCTTTAAAAGCATTTGGAGGACTCTAGCATGGTCGTCTTCTCCCCACATTAAATAGCCTGGTCATTTTTGGTGACTTTCCTTCTTTCCATTTCTGTCTTAATCTTGTGCTTTTATCGGTTTTATTTTTTCACCTTCTTTTCGATTTCTTCCCCTCTAAGTGCACACATTTACTATCTCTCACTTCCCCGCTCCCTCTTGAGGTATGAAATGCACTGCAGCTATCCAGTGTGATGGCTCTTATACCCCTCAAGGTCAAAGTCTTGCAGCTCCTGTGACTTGCCATATGTTTTGTAATTCCTCTTGTGTCCCTGAAAATGCTAATGCTGCTGCTGCACTGGGAGCCCATGGGCTGTGGGTGTGAAAGCTTCTCACGGCAGCAGAAGTGTCCCAAGCACCCTCAGAAAGAGAGCGAAAGGTGGGACCCAGCAAATCCGCTGGCACCAACAGTGGCTCCTACCCCACAGAAATGCTCCTGGGGAACATCTGCTCTTCCTCATGGTTTTGCAGAAGTGGAAGCCTCCTCTTCCTCCTCCCTTTCCCAATAGATTGAGCCATCACAGGTGCCCCAATTCACAGCTCAATCTATGGATTTTGCAAAACCAAATGACCTGGCAGATCTGGCCTTTGGAGAGTTAAACCTACCATGTGTAAATGCACTGAGGATCTGGTGTGAACCCCATTAGCAGCAGCGTGCAGCCAGCGCTGGAGTGAGTGGCCCTGAAGTTCACAATGACTTTCATTTTAATTTGTTTTCTAATCTGCTGAACAATTTTCAACATGACCTGGCTGGTGCTTTTGAATGCTCGCAGCCATGGTTGTTATTAAAACAAATACAGGAATTATTGTTCTCATTAGTCAAGTATTGATTCACATGCTGTTTCTCCTGGATAGACATTGTACAGTAATGATTACATTTACACATCAGGACCAAGACATGTGGATCGAGTCCATTTCCATTCTACAGGCTGTTGTGTTTTCTGAAGAATATAACATTTCCTTTGGATCATCTAGGACAAACTCTTAGGGGTTTAACCAAGAGGCCTTTATAGCTCTAGTAGTATAAAAGACCATTTTAAATACCACAGTCTTTTGTGACCCGATTCAAACACGTAAGTAAAAACCTGTCAGCTGTAATAATATGCCTTGCCACACTGAAGTATACTCAGTCCTCATCAAAGTTCATGTTTTCCATTGTATTTTCAAGCTCCAGAAATCTGAAGTTCTATCAATAGACACACAAGTGTTTAGCCTTTGATTTCGAATTGTGATGTTGCTTTTGCTAAATGGCTGTCCTTCTGAGACAATTGTGTTCCTGCTCCAATAATCTCTGCAGTTGCTTGTTTCCATCGAACAACTTTCTCTGTGCTGGAGTGACTGAAGTTTCTTCCAGTTCAGGAGCACTGCTACAGACAGAGACTGGTTAAAACTAGTTCTGACATGCATGAAATTCTGACTCTTTTTTTCTGCATGTCACTAATCATCTTATTTAGTCTTTAAAATGGTCATTGTGCAATGTTGTTCCAGAAGGCTTCAAAGTCATTGATCAAGAAATATGAATCCATCACAGTGTGTAATTGGGTGTGAACTGTCATCATCCCACAACAGGCACTTTGGCAACATCAGAAAGGATGCACTTTTACTTAAATAGTCATCATAGCAGGATCTTGTCTCTTGGTAATACAGCTTTTACTAATTGAGCATGCAGAAGATAATTTGACATAGCTGCTCGAAGAAGTTAGGAGCAACCTTTGAGCGTATTGCACAGGCTCTCATGATACTGCAAGTCTTCTCCATTATTAGAATAGATGAATTTATGTTCATAGTGTTGAGTAGCCAAGTACTCACCAAACCAAAATCACTGCACAGCAGTATCCAGAGCTGTCAAACTGACAGTTTTCGGAAGGGTCTCGGTGAAGGCCCAGCTGTTGTTAGTCCCATCACAGTAGGTGAACAAATATTTGAGCTGACCAGCTGCTGGGAGGAAGAGGACTTCTGCGACTGGGATATTAGGTGAGAATTTGAACTGGTTTCTTGAGAGGGGAGTCTTCCTGGTTTTCTGAGAAGTCCTGAAACACTGTCCTTTCTGCTATATAAGTTTTAATTCATGGTTTGACCTTCTTAGACACACAATAGACGTTCAGATGCTTGTCTCAACACTTAACTCCCTCTTATGTGCTCTATTCTACTGTGCTGTCTGCAGTGAATGAAGGCAACCGGTGTGTAAACTCATATTATTCCCTCTCTTTATCCCTCTTTGCCTGTGAGATTTGCAGAGGAGGGATTGTAGTTCTGAAGTGTTCAGAAAGCTTCACACCTGTAGGCAGTGCTACCAAAAATTAAGTAGAGTAAAAATGGAGCAGAGATTATTTTCAAAACCAGCTTGGTATACTTTATTGGCTCACATCAGTCAATAGGATGTGCATGAAGAAATCATGCATACAGATGACATCAGAAACAGGAACATACATTTGCTTTCTAAACCAAGAGCGCTTATAAATATTTGAAGTTACATTCAGCTGGCCTGTGTCTTTTTAAATATACCTTGAATTCTTTTGTAATGTGAATCAGGTCAAATAAGGGTAGAGACCACTCCTTTCTCTGTTTTTCTCATTATTTTTTGGATGAAATATTACCAAAAAAGCTATGGCAGTGCATGGCAGGCTTTATATACTAGAGGTTTACAATGGATTTGCTGACGGGCTCTTAGTTAGTGCAGCACTAGCCAACAGAGCTATGAGAAGAGCTTTATCTGGGATTAAAGCTCCTGGAATTACTCATTAATTGGATTAATGAACTGTAATTCATCATGCATGTCAATCCTGCTTTAGTCAAACTCCTTCTTCCACCCTCCTTGTAACATTCATCCAAGGAAGACCTCTGTTCTGGGAAAGTTCAAGAACAATGTTAAGACTTCCACGATTTCACATTCATTTTAAATCCCTAATGTGATCAAAATTCCCTTTATTCCTTTCCTGAACACCTCTGTAATTTTTGTTTATGTAATACTTAGAGTATTTTTTAAACCCTCTCATTTCCGAGCTCAGGTCTGAATTTTTTTTTTTAGATTTCAAGGCTGTAGAAGTGTCTTCACTGGTCTTTTTTATTTTAGAAAATTAAGATACTGGAAGTGTTTAACTTAGATTTTGTTGTTGCTGTTGAAATGCAGTACATTGTATTAAAATATTTACTTAAATAGAGTCAAAAAGAGACACAGCTTAAAACTTCCAGTAGTTCATGGTTAAAAATCTTCTTTGGAAAATATGGTCTAGTTTTTATTTCCTCCCATTTTTTTCCTATGTGCTGATAAATGATCTAAAATATTAAAATGGGGTTTTTAGCTTTTTGCCTCAGATAAGCTATTTCATTTGCACCTTCAAAGGACACTTCTTCATTGAATATACAGAATATACATTACTCGAGTGATGGAACTCTGAAACATCAGTAACATTAGCCCTGCTCAGCTGTCAAAAGCTGAAAAACAGATTCTGCAGATATCACTCCTCTGGAGTTGTTAATAAATTGCCTCGGAGTCTGGTTACAGAAGAGTATGTGCATGGCAGGAAGTCAGAATTTGAAATGAAAATGTTTCTGAAGTTTGGAAGTTACCTAATCACACATCTTCCCATTTGCTCTGTGTGTGTCGAAGCCCCTTGGCCTGATACGCGAAAGGGTAAGGAGCTCTCTGCTTTCATATCTTGGTGGAGAGAATGAGCTGTTTCATCTGCATATCCCAGCGATTCTCAGTTTTTGGCAGACAGAAGATCCTGAGGGAAAGGAGCTACCTACTCCCATTTATTTGTAGAGTGGAAGTCAAACATGGTCACAGAGATGGTTTAATGTACATATACTTTCTATACAGAGCATTTGCAGTGAAACGGCAGGACTCGCCCTGCCTAAAAGAAGTGCAGAATAGACTGAGGAGTGGAGCAAAAAGAGCTTCTGCTATTTTATATCAAGGAGCTTTTTCTCTGCTCCTGGCCCCTCTGTGTTGGTGGGAGGAGGCTTTGATGGCAAGTGGTGAAAGCCTGCATCTCACTGAGATGCATTGTAAAGCCCTTCTGCAGGAGGGGATAGCGGAGATGAACCAACGCTGGCGAGATCTCATCAAATCAACTGCTGAATGTGACTCACGCCATTAGAACTGGATTAAGGTGCCTCAAGAGAGGGCCAGGCTTGGCAAATGGACTGGAAGACAGGTCAGGCTGGTTGCACCCAAACTCTGATATTATAATATCCCCTGGCACCAAAGCAGGGATGTAGCTTAGCCGAGGAAGAATAAGAGGGGGAAAGTGATATCCAGAGTGACATTTTTCCACATACTCTTCAGTTGGTCTGGGGGAATTGAGTTAATGAAATACTGACAATGTTTCTGTGAGTGAATGCATTACTTAACATTAAGAGAAATAACTTTTATAAGGAAAGGTAATATCCCTTATTAAACCAACTAATATAATTAGAAAACAGATAGAATTTCAAGCCAGAGTCCCTTTGTCAGTCTGACAAGAAGAACAAAATTCAACCTAATGTAGGTCAGACCCAACAGCTCATAATTCAATCTAATTGTGTTAATCACTTTGTGGCAGAGAAGGGAGCTGACACCTCGGTGCAGCGAGGGCTGTTAACAGGGGACAGGGACCATCAACTTAGTTTGGGTGAAATATGAAGGTGCTCAGTGTTGTAGAGTGGGTGAGAGGAAGATTGTAGTGTACTATAAAACTAGAGCATTTACAGATTTTTATTAACCAGTTGACTTCTAAGCTTTTAGTTCCTGGCTTGCCTTTTGAAGGTATTTTCCTGGGTCTTCGGTGAGGATCAGCTCTGAGTGATTAAAGATAGAGCACCTGTTTGGAGGAAATGCTCTTCCACTGGAAAAATAGGAATTGTGATTCATATGGCACTGTTGTTTTCCTAACAGGACTGTTCACTCTTTTTTAGCCCTAAAAGTTTCCCTTGTTTTGTACACAGACTCAGGATGGGATTTATATCACTGAAATCTAACTGACTTGCATGAGATAGCCATCACCCAATCAGTTAAGGCAAAAACACTCCTCCAGAGAAAAATTCATGTCATTTACCTTCAGGGGAGGCTGATATTGGATTAACTTAATGCATTTGACAGAAAACATTGGTAATTCAATAGCTGTCACGTCATCTACAGAATCCTACAAAGAGGCAGTGACTCAGGGAAACCCCAGCTGGGGATGGAAACCACCAAGGTTATCCAGCCTAAACTGCTCCTGATATTTCAGATATATGTTAACATGGGTGGGATCAGCCTTTACAGGTGGTGAAACAGAGGGCACCAAGCTAAGAAGCTTTAACCAGCTACCTTACCCGTGTAGCCATCCCAAGTTTAGTGCAATTATTTCACTGTTTGTAAGTAGGGCTTAGCAAAATACTCTTAATCCCAGGAATTCACAGAAGCTGCTCAAGCTAGAAGTAGTTTTCTTTTAAAGAGATCAGCTTGTTATTTGAATCTGACCCTTGCTGCTAACAGTAGGCTTTGAAAGATTAAATCTAAAGGCAAGTAGGCGTGGAAGATGTTTGCAATAAAAATTATGTACTTTTTTTTTATTAGAGGTATAAAAGTGGATTGGGCTGAGTGTCCAGTTCATCCTTTTGCTTTCAGGAAACAAGGTGGAAACTTACCACTACTCTGAGGTTTCTTGACATTGGTAGAAGGTAGAATGTGCTCAGAAATGAGCACAGTGAACCAATAGGATCTCTTAAATAGAAGAGAGTGATCTTTTAATATCAACTAGAGACATTTTATCTTGTTTTCTTCATTGCACATGCAAACTGGGATGGTGACAGATAGACGTTCCCATGCCATGGACAATGAAAGCAAAGGAGAGAGCGCCGGGGCTCCTGGGAAAATCAGCCTCTTGCAATGCAGGTTACAAAGCCTCAGTCTTGCAGTGAAGCACAAGGATGACTGCACTAAGTCTAACCAACTGCTGTCTGAGATTTAGCTGCAAACGAACTCGGACTCACGGCCAGCCTGTGCAGTTTAGGTGCACAGGTTGCCTAAATGTGCAAACTGCAACCAGCGCATTTTTATAGCTGTTACTATAATCTTGATTTCCCTGTTTGTGAAGCAGAATGCGACACTGAATAGACATGTGGTTTGTTCTGATTTATCCAGTACGCAGGGTATTAGACATACAGATTTATGCCATCAGTTATGCCAACATCTTCATGTCGAGAGCCAACATTGATTTCATGCTAAGGTGAAGCATTGTGTGGGCTGCAGTCAGGATGTATATGTCTAAGATACTGAAGGCCCGCAGAGATTAAAAGCTGTCTACAGCTACCGATAACAGTATCAGACATCCTCATTTACGAGCTGCCTTTTGGAGTCTGCAGATTCTAGAGTCTGTCTCTGATACCATCCATGCCAGCAGCAACTTGGTGTGTGTCCGTGAAGCAGCTGACTCAAAATTTCGGTTACCAAAGGCAAAACTGTCTACCACAACCTCAAAATCTGAGCAATTTGCATGAAATTTGACACACAGAGTTCAGGCTGTGGAATACGACAATGAGCAAGCACTGTGTAGAAACTCCACTGCATATGCCAGGAGAGTGTTATGCTGAACTGAAATTGTATTTCTGGCTGTAATCTCCTGAGGTGAAAATCAGGGTTGCACACCTCATGGCTTGACCCACAGTGCTGGCACATCTCCATCCCACTTGTAAGTGTCCTCTCTTCTGAAACCCTCATACAGCCTAAGTACAACTCTTATATTGAGATAAATCTCTGTAGCTTGTATTTTTCTTTATTCAAAGCAGACTTTGGGGGCTTTTTATACCACAATATACAAGCGATGTACTCTGCATCTATTGCAATTAATCTGAGTGTTTTTGCTCTCCAAACCAGGTAAGCATTGATCTCATTCTGCTCCTGGATCACCTTTATTCTGAGTTTTGTTCAGAGTTTCACAGAGCCCTGATTCCCCATCCTAGGCATCACTCCAAGCAAATGATAACACTTTACTCGTACTTTAGGATGTATATTGAGGGCTAAGATTGCTTTTCTGAAAGATCCCACATTTTCCACCTTTGCGGAGCTTTTCTTCAACATAGCTGACACCTATTCAAATTGAACCTTTTTAGATGGCTGCCACAAAAACCATCAAACTCTTCTGTTGAGTGTAAAAGTCAATGCCTGAACCCTGGGAAACACTGCTCAAATTATCATTTAAAATGTCAGCACTGGCTATAATAAAAACTGAATTTTCAAATACTCCAAGAAGCACACTTACAAAGGGATTTTTCTAGAGTTTTGAGAATTCTGTGGTGTATGAGGGAGAAAACATCATTATATATATATATATAAATTAATTTCCAGAAGTACAGATTATATTACATTATTATTTTATGAACACTTAATGACTGGATCACCCTACGAGGAAGATGACAGTTTATGCACAATTGAAAAAATATGTGAGCCTAGCAAATAAAATCTGATTTTCTAATACAGCACAAGATAAATTATGATACGTAGTTTTACAAAAGGGTGAATGCCACAATATTAAAGAAAAAGTTTATTACAGATAATTGCTTGCTCTGTTTATGCTGCTTCTGTAGAACTTGGATAAGCAATTTAAGTTACAGAGATTTATAACTGTTTTCATGAAGATGTATGAAACTAAAAAAATTGCAAGCTTTTTTAATCCACCTATAAATCATTTTATACATTTAATTTCTTCCATATAAATTTTATGGGTTCATATATAAAATACAAGTTAAAATTGCTACATGCTTTCAGATGAACTAGCTATTGCTTTTCTTTTCACCTTTTTATTATTACCTTATGTATTCTCTTCAAGTAGCATACATTAAAATTCCCACAGGTTACTTAATATTAAATATTTAATGGCTGTTATAATTCTGCATTTAAAAATATTTTTGTAGGGATGTCAGTGGTGGGTACCGCATATGTTTCTTCTTGATAGGACTAGCAATATGTTCATTAGTTTGGAAACCAGAGTAACAGTGAGTGAGCCCTGGACAAAAACTAGCCAAGGCTGTCTGCGAGGCAATTGCCAAAGCAAGGGGAAACCAGCTCAGGTACGAGCAAGCCCCAGCAGTGCTGAGACCCAGAGCTCTTAGGTCAGGCCAAAGTCTTCTACATCATCCCATGGCTGATCCCTGTCCTTGAGGCAAGCCCTAGAGAGCTGGGGATGTTGGAGCTGCCGCTCAAAGACTCTCCTTTTCCAGACCATTATCTCTCTTTGCAAGATGCAGCAAAATCCCTCCTTGGCTAGCAAGACTCTATGGATTTAACTGAAAGCAAGTGACGGGCGCCAAGGCTCTTTCTCCTCCCTGCCCTTGGTAGCTCACGCAGTCCTGGTCTCCTCCCTTCTCCCTGTCATACCCACTCTGCAGCTGGCATAGGGCCAGACCTGTTTCTGCAAAGTTAATGGAGGCTTTGCTGTAATTTTGGTGGAAACAGGACCTTAAATTGCGAAATCCCCTAAAGAGTTTTCTGAAACCTGTTAGTCTGCAGCGTGACTATGTCACTTCTATGGCAACGACATGACATTGTTCACTCCTAATTGTTTTGACTGCTTATTCATCCGAGTGGATTATTATGCACATTTGTGCTTTGTGAGAACTGATTTCTGAAAAAATACGGGCAAGGAAAATAGATTTAAAATGTCCTTTTAGCATTACCTTCTGCAGATAGGCCAAATACATATGGAAAAAAGTTAGACGATCTTTTTTGTTTGCATTTTATCAAATAATAGCAGAAGAATTCTGACTTCAGAAATGGGGAGATCTGATCATTAAGGTTCCTTTTAAAGTATAATTAGAATTTTAAAAAGACTTAGACACACAGTGGAGATAAGGTGTCTATTTTCCCCGAATGTTCTATAGAGGAAATCCAAAGAGAAAATTTCAGCTAGGGCAAATTTAGCACAATTCCTAAGTGTGAAAACAGGTAGGGATGTCCTTTTTATTATTTGTACAGAAGTCTTCACTCAACAAGACTGCCACTTAATCTTACTGTGAAAAACCCTGGTACTGTGACTACAGGCACAGCATTGAGGAAAACAGCAGGAGTTGTCCCTTGTCACTGGACTTCCAGTTGAAGTTCTACAAAGTATCTGAGGATCTCCTTCACATTGTGCCTTCTCTTAAAATTGTCTTCTGGTTATGTTATCTGGTCTCTCCCCTTGCTCCTTTTGGAATTTTCCATCTTTTTTTAATTGTGTTTATGCATGCGTTTGCATTATTGTTGGAGTGTGTGCAGTATACAAACCAGATAATGCAAGATATTCCTTATTTCTGTGAAGGAGCCTGCCAGTTTCCCTGTTTGCTCCAGGACATCATATTGTCTCCAGCTGGTCCACCAGGGTTCCCATTTTCTGCCACCCTCAGTGAACTCAGAGTCCTTGTAGGTTATTTAATGATTTTTCAAAAGACTTAACAAAGTTATTGCCGCTAAAGTGCTTATATCTCAGAGGACTGAGAAAAAGAAATATGCAGTTTAAGCCACAGAACTTTATAAAATCTTTTTGGAGAAGGATCCTCCAGACTTTGTATTTAGGCATCTGGGACATCTACCTTGATGATATGCAACTGTTATCAACATGCTGCTACATATATTTTAAATAAGACAGGGCTTCAATTATAAATTACTTACTTGTTTCTGTATTATTTTAAATGGTAGTTAAGAAGTTCAAAGCCATTTCATTACTACTGCAAAATTTATCTGTGGGGACATTAGAATAAAAAGTACTTATTTGCTTTGTGACTTAAATTGCACCATTGTGGGGTATCAGCTTGCGTTTTAAAGCTCTAAATTCACAAAATTACATTATGTTTATAGTTGTCATCAAAATATAAAAAGGAACATTAATCTTCTCGAATTTAATTTGGCCTGGATTTTAACTCCACTGCTTATTACCAGAGGGATTTATAGATTTTTTTTTCCTTAATATCTCTGACTTCATGAAGTTTATGTTTGAAAAAAATGATAAGCTACAGTACTGAAGTAATTTTCTAGTTGATAACTTCAGTATTGCCCTCTTATTCTCTAATAATTTACATACAAGTATTACAGTACTCCATTTTTGTCCTTGTTCAACAGAAATTTTATGCCTGCAGTATTTCAGCTCTCAGCTGAAACACAGTGCTGGGAACGAGGTCAGAGTTTCCCAGGTGCTGCACCAACTTCTCACAGCTCTGCTCAGATTAGAGGTGGAACCAGATGCCCTACTGAGAAAAGATGCTCTGATACTCCTTTTAGCTGTCAAGTGTTTTTTATTATTAGATTCAGGTTCCTTTTCCAACAAATTTTGCCTTTCCATCTCTTTCTGGTATTAAATCTCCTAGAGCATGGGTTGGGTGTTGCTGAGGTTTCATGCATCCCTATGTGGTCATCCCTCTCAGCTACATGAATTGAGTGAAGGAAGAGAATGACCTAGTATGTGTCCGCCTTTGGGCAACAACATCGTTCTATATTAGTGTAGTTCAGAATAAACATTAACTTGTTAATACCATGTTAATACTTATCCTCTGTGAGGAAAAATGGGAGATTACTTTTCCTCCATTTCTTTTCATAGGCAAATATTTTATTGAGCAGGAGGAACTCTGCTACTCCAGTATCATACCGGATATGTAAAATACATTACCCCTGACTGCCTTGTTCACGCTGATATGAGAGAAGCCTATTTTGTCCCGCAGTTTTGAAGTCTTGCATGAGGTGCAAGATGAGAAGGTATGTAACATGACAGACCCACATTTATTTGTCTCATGACGAGATGTGTGAAGAGCAGCTGAAGTAAGAAAAGATGCTATAAGAAAACTGTACTCTTGCCCAGAGCTCAAAATACTTTTGTTTAACAGTTTGGACTTGTTCTGGTTTTACGTTTCTTAATAAAATAAAAAGAATAAACTGATAAATGAGAAATTACTTGCACTGCTCATTCTTTGCTCCGTGGTCACCGGGGGAGCCTCCATGAGGCCCACTCCTTCTTGGGGACTGCCTAAATTTTCTATGACTTATGGGCTTGATCATTCTTTGCTAGTAGGCATCGGGGTGAGGAGGTCAATAATTGCTGAACTGCCCATTGGGGCAAATTTCTGATATTAGAAATTACCACCAACATCCAAGTTCAGGGAGAAATCTCTCTTTTATCTCTAAATCAGGCACTTTTCATCATTGTCTACCCCACTTTTCCGCTGCCTGAATTTTTATGGGCTGTATTTTAGCTCTGTTGAAAGAACAGCAGGTCCTGCATTATGAAACATTTTCACACAGGACAGCTTAGCCCTTCATGTATTTCCTTATGGAGTTTATTTTTTCCATTTTGTTCTACAAAAGCAGGCAGCAGACCCAGTTTCCAAAAGGCGTGGTTCGCAATGTTTGCTAACCTGACTTGAGAGAGGGAAACAGTTAATTTGGACACGTTCATTTAGATGATCTTTTTACCGGTCCTTGTGGGAAGACAATGAATTACTTGCAGATATTAAAATCTCAAAAATGCGACTGAGATGCTAATTTAATAGAAGTCAGAACTTATAAATATTCCATGTGCCTGGGATTGTATATTGCATTCCTGCAATTTTCATACTGCTATTATCTATTTTTATTATGAGCTTTATTCTATCAGCAGCTCTGATAACTTCAGTAAAAACTTTATTTAAGAAAACAAATCCAAAAAGGTTTTCATTGTAGACTAAGTTAGTGGGTTTTTTGACTGTCAGTCATTCTTATTTCTAGTTGGAATTTATTGCCTGTTTGTCAGATTATATTTATCAGTAAACAAAGACCTGTCTTTTATTATAGCTTATGCATGTCAAGGATGTTTTTTTACTTACCTTTGACATCAGACAAGCGAATTTCTGAATATCTTGCACCTCTAGTTTGTCAGTTCATGGGATGACATGACACCCCTGTTGTCATTGTTGAGGGTCTAGCCATATTAAGTATTATGTTAGTGTTTAATTCATGGATCTGTGACTGAAGGTACAAATGTGAACAAACTGTGATGGGTGGATTGGTTCTCGCAAGTTCCTTAGGTTTAAGATGGTTTGGGGTCCAATTTAAACTCAAAATTAAGAAAAATGTCATTGATTTCAGAGTTTCAAGAGGAGTTCTTCTATGATCAGTCTGCTAGACTATGTGTCAGGGAGGGAAACTAAACAGAGAGATAATTTACCTCTTTTATAAAAACTGATCCAGGATCTTTCTACTTACCTACCTACATGGGTTAGAGCAATCACACAGTGAGGAGGAGGCATTTGGATGGGGCCACTTCCTTCATATGCATTTCAGACATACTAAATAAATAATACATCCATTACTAATATCTCAGCAGGATGATCTTTCACCCTTTTGCTCTAGTCTCCGGGAAGCCATTGTAGTTCCAGTTACAGTCATGCTCTTCTAATGTTTGAAAAGGTTAACACAGTTTTATCTTTAATAGCTGCTTGATCATTGCAGAAGCTAACAAGTCATGTTGGAAACATTAGTCAGGGAGACAGGGGAATATATCTGGATGTCTCACACAATTATAAGGAGAGTTATTCTCCTGCTGTTATCACTACATTACCATGGCTGGTATTGAAATGACATATTTATTAGGGAAGAGTACATGAGGTTCAAGAAGCTTTGGGTGCCTGCCAGCAGTGAAGTGTTTGCCTCTCTCTTCTCCATCTGGTCATCTGATTGTCCAAACCATCTTGTGAAAATAGTCAGGCTTTTGTTGTTTCTCTTATGTTCAAGGATCCCACGTTGGCACTTTCATTAAAGGGTATCACCAAGTTCACTGCCACAGTGATTTGATTAAATGACAGCTCTGTTAAGTAGGCAGCCAAATAAAACAGCTTTTTTTTAAAATGTACCTAACTAAGCATATGCACCTCTGTGTAAATTGTCTTTGATAAATGAATTGTAATTCAATTTTTTCATTCATTTAAAAAAGTAATCTTGACATTTTTCCCATGTCTTCTCTCTCTGACCATATCCAGTAGAGCTCTTACTCACCAGGAACAAGTACAAACCCTCCATCCCTCCTGC
Source organism: Ciconia boyciana (assembly GCF_034638445.1). NCBI lineage: Eukaryota > Metazoa > Chordata > Aves > Ciconiiformes > Ciconiidae > Ciconia > Ciconia boyciana. Next base: position 6,679,725 of record NC_132943.1, on the reverse strand, counting down.
TTTGGGTTTCATCTTCTCTGGATGGTCTGGTCAGTTGGGACCCATGCAATGGCTTGGAAAATCAGCAGCTGTCACTTCTTCCCTGCTTCCCCAGCTCAGCGTTCAAGGGCAGGCTCCAGTATTATGCGGCAGCAGTGCAAGGCCAACTTTGCTCTGCTCTTGCCTCCTCCCCAGTGTAGAGGAGAACAGATACCGAGGTGAAGGCAACACTTGGGTGCATCTGCATGTACAGGATCCCAACAGAGAATGCTTTGCTGACCCTGACTGTCTCTTGTGTTCAGCACCTGCTTATGCTTAAAGACAAGCCTGACTTAAGCTCTATAAATAGAGATAAAATGAAAAAAACCCCAAAACTGCTGCGATCAAATCTGTTACTTCCAGCCTTGTACCTTGTTTACGGTACATCTCTTGGTGTTACGCTTCCTGATTCCGCCTGCACTCGAGCGTGTCACACACAGAGACATTGCTTTTGCGCTGCAGCTGGGAAACCTTTCCAAAATAAAACTCAGCAGGAAATGTTGGTTAAGTTTTTGTAGCTTGAATGTCGCATAATTTAATGGCCACACACAAGTAGGAGAGCCTTTTTCTGCTTTGTAAAGTAGTTAGGAAACCAGCGTAATATGACTGTGAAAGCGGATTGCATTTCTAATATATTTGCATGTTAAACTCCTTGAAAGAGCAGAGAAGCTTGAAATGGCCTGAACAGGAAACAAAATAAATACAGAGGGAGAAAAACTGGAGGAGGAGCTGGGAGAAGCACCCCTGCCAACACTCTTTTAGCAGCCCTCAGCTGGATTAGAAACGATGCATTTTGCACTGTACAGATGAGATATCAGGAGCTGAAGTGACATAAAAACTGGAGTCATGGGACAGGTCAAGGAACATAAGCAAAATCAGCTGCCTTTCATGTGTTTTCAGCCACAAATCCAACCCCTTTCCAACAATCCAGATTAGGAAATGTTATAATTCTTCCCATGGTGGACATAGCCATGTGCTCTGGGAACAGGGTAGGTGGATACAGATATGTTTAAGTTGCTTTTTCACCTGAAGAGAAAAACTATATTAAGTTGGAGATCAGCATACTGATCTAATGTTATTTGGCAGTAATCTACAACTATGGCTTATTTCTAGTATTGTGATGCATTTTTTTGCTTGTTTTAGGTCATAAAATATTTTGTAAAGAATGACTACAAACAAAACAATGTCTGATACATATTCCTTTTTATTACAAAATATAATATTATTATACTACTTTTATATACTACATATGTATACATATATGTATATATGTAATAATATATCTATATCTATATCAATATCTATATTGGTAGACATAAATAGATATCAGTATTGATATCAATATAGATATATATATCTCAATATGGATATCTGTAAAAACATTTCGTGTTTAAGAAATGAGGACTCTAAGTAAAATATAACTAACAACATCTTTGAAGAAATCTGCAGATGTTAACAAGGTTGCTTAGGTAACTGTTGATATAGAAGTAACACAAAGAGTTTCTTATATGTAAAATACAGTGTTTTAGTGAAGGCACACATTGCAAGTAGGGCACAAAGAAATTATATTCAGTGCAATAAGGTCAACATTTACCCACACCTAACTACATTTTAGCTGAATATAGGTTAATATTGCATCATCTTTGGTAACGATTGTCACTAAAAGTAGTATTTTAGTGACAATATTTGTAGCTAATTTCACATCAAGCTACTATCAGATTGCATTTAAAGTATTTTAGTGGCTTAGCATTACTACTGGACAATGCTAGTTAGTCACTGTAATTGCCTAAAGATTCCATATTACTTGTAAATGGGGAAAGAAAAGACTAATGAAGTTATACAATTAGAGTAATCATAGCTAATGGTTAAATAAGGATGTGAATTGCATCTATGGAGCTGTTCCGGGTTCTTTGATGTCCTGGGTTTAATGACACTTAGCTGAATCTTAAGAGCAGAAACTTAAGAGAAATTAAATGTTCCCCATCTAGAGCTGATGACCTGAGATTGTGCAACAGCTTAAAAAGATTAAAATTCTAGCTGAAAGGCCAGCCTACATTTATTATAATACAGTTATTGCAATAACATTTTGATTTTTACTGTATCATCTGAAAATATTCTGCAATTAGAAAAAAATGTATAGAAGAGGTAAAAGCATCAGAAATATAATTCTTTAGCTTGCAGAATTTCAGGAGATTTTTCAGACCTGAGCTATGGGTATGCACCTGGGGCAAACCCTGAGATCCTGTCTTGTAGCCACCTCCTGGTATGCAGGGAGAGAGCCTGGAGTTCCTAAGCAGACCTACAGCAGGGAGGGTGCTTGGGACATCGAGAGCATCTCGAAGATGGTAGAAGTGTCTTTGCTAAAACTTGTTAGATCAATACTACTAGCTGGGAGGGAAATGCTTTGGAGCGAGATATCTGGAGGCAAATCTGTAATGATTCTGGGCAGGCTTTGCAGCAAAACAAATGGCCACACCAGAGTCCAGAGAAAAGAAGGTATAAGTGATTTTTTTGAACATTTTAAAGTGAGCTCAAAATAAGAATTTTTGAGCTAAAACTTAATTTTATGGAAAATATTTGTTTTTCTAGCTAAAGCACTCTCTCCATTTTGTTTATTTAGACTGCACTCATGTATTTTGCAATGTTGGATTTCTCTGCTGCTTAATGTAAACACTGGGCAACATCTCTGTTATTTTATCAAGAGTGTCATACTAAAAATGAATGTGTCAACTTGAATAAACCTAGAAAAATTCAAAATAATTGGGCAAGTAGCTTCTATTGCAGCCTCCAGTTGACTAAACTAATAGTAAATGAGAATGCCATGATGGAAATATTGAGACGTATGGTGCAGAAAACACATAAAAAGAGAAATGATGACTATTTTTTTTAATTATGGGAATTGAAGGAGGTGGAGCAAGCATTGCTTGTGGGCCTTCATAGCTGACTGGTAACATCTGTTGTTTGGGCTTTCAGCAGGGCGTTGGGGAGCTGCATACCTGAGGTAGATTTGTATCCCATGTACCTTTGGCACTGCCTTGTCAGAGGCTCAGAAGGCTCACCTAGCACCCAAAACCTTTGGTCTGTTTTTGCAAGGAGAACACACTTTCCAAGATTTTTTTTCTATTTTCTCTGAGATGTTTTACCCATCACTGTAATGCTCTAGGACTTCAAAGAACAAAAACTTGCTTTCTAACCTTGATAACAATGCCACATCCTTACAAAAAATATTATGTAGAGAATTAATCATATCAATGACCTTTATCTGCAACGTCTGCAACATCTGTGGTACCATGGCCCATGATCCTGTGATCATCAGTGAAGAATCAATGAAAATCTGACATCGAATTAAAACAGTGAAACAAAACCTGTCTCCAGAAGAAGGAAAATGGAACGATGCTGACTGAATCTGCTGCTATAACTTGTGACAGGCTTTGGCCGTAAGCCACCACCTAAACCCGTATGTGTGTCCACTGACTTTAACCCCAGTGTGACAAGATACAAAACCCAGCCCACAGAATCCAAAAGAGCAACTAGGGTAAGTTAAATAAGTGGCTGCTTCTGCCTTTGCCCCCAGGGGCTGCTGGTACAAAAGCTCTGGAGTCACCTGGAACTTCTACCGGAGTGCAAAACCGGTGTTGAGCAGCTCACAGCTTGGGAAGAGCATCTCAAAAACTATCTGCAACTACCAAGACTGTCATTAAAAGGGCTCCTTCAACCTGTCAAGTTTAAAAAAACCCAGGAGATAAGAACAAACTTCCAACAGATGTAGCTGTCATTTAAGATTAAAGCAAAAAGCTGGTGGTACAAAGCCTTACGATGTGTGCAATCACGCTTGTTTCTACCAAAGAAAAAGTAGCAACATCTCTTAAAATATTTCAGTTAAAAATAAAAGAACAAAGTGCACCAACAATGAATAAATCAAGACACTGAGTAGAAGAGCTTCACAATATGTCCACACATGCATCCTATATGCATCCTCATAAGTCCTGTCCTCAAGGACCAATAATCCCGCCAATAAATCATTTACTTTCCTTTCCACAAAGCATGCTGAAACATGAAGTCATAAATTCTCCTTCAGACAAGAGGAAAACACACCTGCCGTAAAAGTGAGAGAAACAGGGAACGGGAATGGTTGACAAAACCCTTGACATTGTGCAGTGTTGAGTGTGGGCAGAGGAGAACTGCTGGAGTCCCTTGCCCTGGATCAAGTGCTTAGAAAAGAAGCAGAGAAGATAGTTGTTTTAGGAAAATAGCCCCCTTTCAAACCAAGCAGCCATCCTATCTAACACAAATTAGTAGTGCGTTCAAAAACAAGCCTCCTGCTAACCTGGAAATAAAGTAATCTTCCCATATTAATCTGTACCGTGTCCAAACACCGCACGTGTCCCCTCAGCCAAAGGACTAAATGGTACAGATAGTGCCTCATGTCACCAGGGCCTTTTTCAGCTTCTCGGGACCAGAGAGGATTGAGTGAATAGGCTATTGCATACACAATGTGGGGGTAATTGCTTTCAGGTGACAGAAACTTACAGCCATATCCGAAATCCACTTTTACTCAAGTGGAAGCAAGCCATCTATATATAGGGGGGGGGGAAAAAAAGCTTCATGGAAATGTGTCTAAACCCTTGCGTATTTTTCTTAACTAATAAAGAAAAAAATCATAACTTTTTGGTTGCATTTATGTTTCAGAAATTATCTTTCCTGTTCTACATATGTGGCTTTAAAACAACCTTTCATGTTGTTTTACCTAATACCTTAACACTTACATACAAAGGAATGTAATTTTCAAACTACCGCTTCTGCCTCACACATTAGAATTCCCTCCCAAGCGAGTGAAATCCTAATTTTTAAGAGTCTATCCAATTATTTGTATTTTAAAAATCATCTTGGCTAATCACTGACAAGCTGCACAGTACAAGAAATCAGTTGAGTGCATATTTTTTAAAAGTACTATATAATCAAACGATTTAACCAAGCATTTTATGTGTCTCAGGACAAAACAAACCTCTGTCAATAAAATTACAAAGCATATCACAATCTACAACAGATGCTTTATTGAATTCTTTAAATATATTACTCTATTAGCATCAGTTCGTGTCACTGTTACACTTCAGGTGAAACCTTCTTAAATGAACACCAGATAAAGGATGGACCTGTTGCAGCAATAGATTTACTGTTATGGATTTAAGAGGTCTCCACTGTATTCACATTACTTTATTACCATTTAGCACATTCTAATTAAAAATAAAAAGACTTCTTCCCTTTGCCTTCTTCCCTTGTGCATTTTGAAGTGATTTAATTCTAAAGAGAAAGAGCAAATGACAGATCAAAAGAAAATGTTAGACTATAAATTACCTGTTTCTCTGGACATATGGACTATTCATTAAGTACGAGGTTGAATGCTAGTTAAATTCCTTGCCTGTCAGATACTCTAATTCACCCAAGCCATTTTACACATGATGTAAGACATTCCCATGCTGTGATTTAGGGAATTGCTTCTCAAATGGAAGCTCCAGTTCCCAGAGACTCTCCATCCGCATCTATGCTGGTACAGCAAAGAGTGGCACTGCTCACTGGGAGGGGGTCACCCCTGCTTTTAACTTCTAAGAATGGAAAAAAGGACTTTGCTCAGGAGTCCTGTGCCCAGGCACGGTGTAGACAAGGCTGTACCACCCTGCTTTTCCAGCACAGCCCCGCAGACCTGCCAGTGCCAGCACCAGCTCAGGCTGCACCAAACACAAAGCAAAAGTCCTGCTCTCGGGACAGCAAAGCATCCTTCCCGTTAGCCTGCCCTTGGGGAACGGCTCACGGGAAGAGAAGTGTAACTGAGGCATCAAAAATACATCTGCCTGGGCTACAGCCAGGCACCGGGGGAGACGGATGAGCCCAGAACCCATCAGCGTGTGTGCAGGGTCAGGGAGGCAAGCCCAGGCAGGTGTCTGCTCTACCATTGCCATTAAAAACCTTAAATTAACTTCATTAGCATTGGATCACATCCCAAGAAGGTAAGCAATCTCAATGCGGAAGATAGCCAAAAAATTGCTAGGAATAGAAATGAGAGGTGGACAGGCTTGTCTTTCTCTTGGAAAGACTCAAACCTACCTATATGGAAGTGGCACCAGTCAAATGCTGGGCTCCCCCATCTTTGAAAGTGTCCAAATCTTTAAAGACAGCCTGTGCCCAGCAGCACTTGTGTTTTCTACTGGCAAGGCAGGGAAATTGCATTCAAATGGAAACAGAGTTGCAGAAAAAACTGCTCTGTTGACAGCCTAAAAGTATGCCAATGGGAGAGTGGGTAACCCATGCCTTTTTGTATGTTGGGAATGGTTTGTGGTTAAACATAAGCACAGAACTTTGTTGGACATACAAGGCTGCAAAGTACCTACATTAAGGCTACATTTTGTTATTTAATTTTAAAAAGCCCCATAGAATTTGCAATATTTATGCAAAATTTACAATATGGTAAAATTGTCATTATTCATGGATGAAAGTCCTGAATGCTCATTGTTGGATTTTTGTTTTTAAATGTTGACGATTCTTAGCATTTGTAAAAATAAGAAGCCAATTTGCATTGGATAGATCCTAGCAAAAGCCTGCCAGAATCAGCTTAGCCTTCTCAGCAGAGTCACGCGAATGCAATTTAGCATTCTCCAGCAATCCTTAGCACTTCCCAGGCTTCTTTTCATCAGAGACTTGCCAAAGTATTTTGAACCACTTGCATTTTTCTGACTTAGATAAACATCCTGTAGGAAATTAGATTAATACTAGTTCACAATGGAAAACCTTTATGACCCTGTTTCATTATTACTCCTTGGATCATCATTCAAATCATGAATAAAGATGTAGGGTATTGCTCCTGGAAATACATTACCTTCTAAAAGGCTGTGTTGTTTAAAGCTACCTGTGCCTTGCTGGGGGGGAAGAGGTGGTGTTGAGGCAGGCTGTCTCGAAAAGCTTCCCCTGTTGCCAAAGTGAACATCTACAGTGAACTTCCAAAAAGCAAACCACCTCTCTGGAAGGTGCACGAGCTGGCGCTGGTGCCTGACCTGCTCTGATGGATTAGGTCCAACCGTGTCCCTTGCTTTGCTGGTGGGGAGCTCCATTCAGCAAGGCGTGCTTTGCTCGACGTGGAGTAGAGGATGAATGATCATAAGAATATAAAATCAGGGCTGAAGGCAGTCTTGCTCCTCACCCTCTCTCCAGCGGTGGCAGCACTGACTGGCACAGGCTAAGAAACAGGGGATATTGCCTTAGACTAGGAATTTTTAAGTTCTTTTATAGCATACCTGAGTCTCAGGTTAAAGTTTTTCCCAGCCACTAGATAGGGACAGATTAATGAAGCTGAAGATTAATTACAGGTCGATGCTGCACTTTGAAATTGGGTTTGCTGGGTGGGTTTCCAAGCTGAGTAGCACACAGTTAAAATTTATTTGGGGCATTTCCCCACACAGTAAGCTTACAGAAAGGAAATTCACTTCTGTGATAGAAGAGGAGGAATTTTCTGTGTACGTCAAACCACTTCAGTCATTTAGGATATAATGAAGAATAGGTTATCCAGTTTTAACTGGATATGCATGTCACAGAGTAGATTTTAAATACTAAGCAGGAATTTGGTTATAGAAATCGGGGTTCTCACTGTCATTTTTGTGAAAAACACCAGTGATTAATCATGTTGAAGCAGGAGTCACAGACAATTTTGTTCACAACAGTCTCAAAGTTATTTTTGTTCTGAGCGAAGGCAAAGCAGAATTTTTGTCTGGAAAAAACACAGTATCATTCTTTGCTCTGTTAAAGAGCAGTCCTTCGAGAGAAATTGTCAGATAGTTGAGAACTTGTTCTTTCATTTTATTCTCCGTCTTTCAAGGCAGTTCCCAGGACACAGCAGCTTTCTGGGAACTGAACTGTGGTACATGGGTTAAAGTTTTCAGAAGAATGGATTATGGATTGCCTGCATATGACTTTTTCCTATTACGAGATTGATGTGTATATGTACAAAATAAGTTAAACTCAGACTATAGCCAGACTCTGCTTCACTGAATTCTCCTCCCTGAGAGCTACTCTTGGAGCCTCTAAGGGCAATTCCAGCCCTCAAATGTACATAACTTATTAGAATGACATTGAAAGTCTGGCCAATTAGTGAGAGCATAAATCTGAATTAAAATGTCCACTTCTGAAGATTTTTGGTGACTGACACTGATTGCGATTGCTCTTGCTTTATCATACCCCAAGAAGGAAATCGTGCAGTGGGTTTGCATGGTTTTGTTTGTATATAATTGATATCGTGTCACTGGCAGTGGGTACAGATTTACAGTGGTAGGAAAGATGAGGGGAGGAGCCGGCAGTTCACACTTCAATAGTCAGAGCTGCTAAACTTAAAATTCAAGCTACGTTCCCATAAACATGAAATATGAGGATGAGGAAGTGATTTGAATTTATGAATAGGGAATAATGTTCTCCCCCTCTAAAACTCTCTTACCATTTGCTGTAGCTAATGATGGAATGGTTTGTGAATTTACTTTGTGACTAAAATACAGATTTAACCAATTTTAGAACATCAGAGTTGGATGGCACGCAGTAAGATGTAATTGTCAATTATCACAATATATCCATAAGACAAAGTCATTAAACAGCAGTGAAACTGCAGATGGTTTGAAAGGTATCTAAATGTTTCTAAATTTATCCCAATTAAAATAATAGACCAGTGTAAAAAAATAGCGCTTTAAGGATTCTGAGGGGGGAAAAATGAGACTACTGATCTAGCAGCCTGTGCTCTGTATAAATAAAGCTCTAAAGATTCAGAGACAAGAGACCTTAATTGAAGTCCATTAAAATCAATAGAGGAATAAAAACCAGACAGAAATAGAACAGGAAGGAAAACATGCCAAGGGAGTTTCAAAGTACTGAATGTACCAAGGGAGTTTCAAAATATCGAGTGCCCACCTGTAATTTCTACTGAATTAACAAAAGCTATTGATGATCAAGAACTCAGGAAATCTTGGAAATCTGTCTGCTGCTGAATTTTGGCATGGAGTCCTCTCTAAGGACATTATTCCGTTGACCTCGCTCAGCCTGTGATTTCACCCGTCCCTCCGTTTTTCTTTTTTACAAGGTGTGTACTATAAATAAGTCATAATGCTGAATCACTTTCTCTTTCTGCAGTGCAAAATTCTCTGATCTGCTGCATTTGCTTCATCTGAAAGGGCAGAGAAAAGTATTTATGTCTATCCTTAGGCTTGTAACTAAGTACCCTGTGAGCACCCAATATCTCTAAAAATATAGCTGTCATTCAGAGAATACTTGTTTCCATCCTGTCCTCCCGTTCCTCGTGGTTATGAGGATCCTGAGAAGCCTCGTTGAGGTATAGGGACTATTTAACAGCAGTGCTGACCTTTGTGTTCTGAATTCATGAGTCAGACTTCAGCAGCAAAAGATTTTACTTTTATTTGTGTTTTCCATCTGCTTTTTCAGCTTCAAGTGTCATTTTCAAGATTTTCTTCCCATCTATGAAGAATGCCATTTTTCCCATTCAGGGAAATCCATTTTTAAAGAACATGATTCTAAGTGTTGAAGCTTTAAGAAAACATTAACTAGCATGAGATTTATAAAATACAATTAAATGAGATTTTATTGGTATACCTTAGTGGAAATTTTCCATTACTTGCCTGACTCTTCTCTCTATTAAAATAACACAAAAGCAAAAAAAATCTACAGCATCCCTGTGTAGTCACCATCTGAATTTACAGTGCTCTGGTACCCAGTTGACCCATTAGTGATTATCACTGCAGCCAGATAGTGCTTATTTCAGGAAGAGCATCATATTTGATTATAAACAGTGGAGTACATATAATTTTAATATGCTATGTTGGCCAGATTAACCAGTCCTTCCTCTTACAATATAAGTATTCTCATTTATTTCAGTATGGCACAAAATTAAGTTAAGGAAAAAATAAAAGAGAGAATGGGTCAATTTAATAGTCAGGAGGTTGCACAGCCTGCACTACTCTTTCTGCTTCACTCAAGACAGGCTGCTGTGATAATTTTAACTCTGCCTGGTCAATGATGATGCAAAATGCGGGTCAAATGCTGTACAACTTGCTCATGCCAGCAGTCCCCTGAACCCCGCTGTTTATAGCAGTTTCTGTACTCCATCAACCGGATGCCATGAAATGAAGTAGGATAGTCCATTAATTTCTTGTAGTGCAGGACTGGCAAACTGATGAGTGCACCAATTGATGTGCTGAATAGGGCGCTGGGAGGTTAGAAATGCACTTGATACTGAATCTTTACAAAACAGCTCCAGTAAAAATGATCATTAATCAATAAACAGCAAAATGTATTTTTCAGAGGAATATTTTCCGATAAGAAATCAACCGGTAAAATGGCTGTCATAGGGTAACATAGAAAAGGCTGGAAGTTTTCCCATTTCAAGCAAGATGTTTGTATAAATTGGCTAATAAACAAAAGAAACAACATTATTTGGCAGCCACCCTTAAAATAAATTTTAGGCCCATCAAGCAAAGAGATAATGTGTTATTGTGACTATGAGTGCATCCCTGGCTCAGAATTTCCTTTACTTTCATTTGATAGACTAATTAATTCCCATTTATGTTTAAGTAAATGATTCTTCGCAGCATTCACTGACACAGTTCTTATTGGATAAACATAAACAGAATTTATGGATAACTCTAAACCCAAGCCTTTGGACTGCTGAGAGGACTGTCTTGAGATTTCAGCCTTCAATTTCTAACTTCTTAACAAGTCCACAGTAAGTAATGATGCTCAGTATATCAGCCTGATACTGCCTCTGCATATTAGCGCTGGTTAGATGGTATCCATAACTCTTGCAATGCTGAAACCCACAGTAAAAACAAATACAATTATGAGGCTTTTCTCCCTCAATAAAAATGTTTCCTTAAGTGAAGACCTATAAGCCTATATCAAAATAACTTGTCTAACTAAATAGCCACTTGCTCAACACACTCTGGGGAGCAGAAAGGAGCATAAAGACACAGGTTTCAGTGGTCTGAGCTGCTTCTCTGGCTTTCTTTCCTCTGCTGTCCTACAAAACATAAGCCCAAAGGTGGGTGATGCTTGATAAATTGACACGGGAACTTGTACTTATGTATTATCCTGATTAAGTAAACTGTCTTTTAAAAAATGTCAGCAGGAGTGAAGTTTGCTTTAGTAACATACTTGTAAATGCTCATTTTTAGATCTTTAGGCAAGGACATAAAAATTAATACGTACAAAAGAAAAATCACGATTACTTAATTTTGCATCTATCATATCTAGTACTCACGTGCTGCCTCGTCTTTGGCCAGATTTGAACAAGTAAAGTGAGTGTGGACCTGACTAATGGGCACTGTGCTGGTGTAAGAAATCTGTTTAAGAAACAAAAGCAGGCAGGTATTTAAAAGAAACAAGCAAGCAAACAAAACTACATTTTCACTTAGAAAAGGAATTTAAAAAAGGAAATGGGAAACAGGCTCTGAAACAACATTTGTACTTAGCAGATAGGCAGGTATTTTTAGAGGATATCCAGACTACAAGGGCATTAAAATAAAAATGGAGCGAATTAATGAAGAGAACAAAACATTTCAAGAGCACTGGAGTACATGTTTTACACAGTGAAGAATTCAAAGAGAAAGGAGGAAAATAATTAATTTTAAATACTGGTTTCAATAGTAACTATCTTAAAGTCTCTAATCAAAACCCGAAACTTTTATACAGACCACAGCAATTACAGCTATCAAATACTGTATATAAGTTTCTTTCTTTGCTTTTTCTTGCTTTTTCTTTCTTTTGTTCTTTCTCTATTTCTCCATTTCTTTTTTTCTCTCTTCCTTGCTTTCTTCTCATTTGCCCACACACTCTATCCCTTTTTCAGAACTTTTTAGTGCCTGTTCTTTTTCCATTTTGAGTAAGTTATTTCTAGAAAACTTTAACAAATATTTGAAGTGAATGATGACATACTGAAAACATATGCAAGAAGCACTCCTTTTGTTGATTTCTTAAAGTCTGTAACATAACAATTTTCTAAAAGTGTGTTTGAGTTTTGACTGTGAATAATTATATTTGGGGCCTGATCAGGTAACATGACAAGGATGTCTCGCAGACAGCTTACATACCAAAGTGCTTTGGTATCAGGGTTCTGGCAAGAAGATAAAATAGGAAATTATGTAGGTGAAAATCAGTTATTTCTAGCTGGGATCCATTTGCTGGGACTGCAGACTCTGAAACGGAGTCTATGTTTGTGTCACCCTCAACAGCATTGGCATTACACAGGAGATGTCTAATGATACAAATGAGCCCATATTCAACCACTTGACAACAATGATCACAACCAATTGTTTCAACATCACACATAGAGCATACAACCCTACAGCAAAAAGTCTGAGTAGCTTTAAATCATTATTCTTTAGAGTGTTTTAGTTTGTCGCTCTCTCTGTCATTATATCTCTCTCCTTTTTTTAAGGTTTACATAATTTATCCTTATAAACAGTTGGGAATGAAATTTCCTACAGTAGAAAAAAATAATAAAGCAAATAAGGCAGACATCATTGGTTTATTTTATCCCCAGAACTTACCAAAACACCAAAATCATAAAAATACAAGGAACTTCAAAATATCTATCACTGCCCTATTTGGTTAGGCAAAGCATAAACACAAGAAAACTGTGGATGGAAGCAGAAAAACTGCTGTTGTATAATTTACAAGGTAAAGAAACACATGCACATCTCACCTTTCTCTCTTTTCCAACCGATACGACACTTTGTGAAATAACACATCTTGCTAGACATATCTGAATGTCATGATACACACAAGATTTTCTGCAGAAGACAACCTAGAATGCTGCAACACCCTTACATGAAAACAGTTTCTGTTTTCTGCTATAATCAGGGCAGATGAGCTTTTTGATACACACACTAGTTCCTAACAACATCGCCAATCTCGTTAACGCTATAAATACCTGTGAGGAAATATGAAGCCTCCAAAACAGTTAATGCCCATTGACATAATTTCCTTTTCAAGTGAAACCTTGAAAATATTTTAAAAGGCTGATACATTGAGCTTTTGAAAAGGCACTGCTGAAGACTAATTGTCCTCTATCGTGTCTGTAGCTTCTAAGTCTTCCAAGCTGTTCATTTTCATGGAGATATACATTAGAGAGAACATTAAAAGTTTTTAGATTGAGCGTGAAGATTGTTAGATTGCAAATAATAAACCAAATGTGATTGCATGAATAAACTAAATTATGGGGATTTTCAGGCTCACCTACATCTTTCTTTTCTTTTATTACTAGTTCCACTGCTTCTAGTAATTCAAGATTTAACTGGAAAAAAAAATAAATCCATTCCTTGAAAAAAAACTTCTTGTAGAATCAATTTAAAATAGAGCTTAAATGTTTGTTTTTCAGCAAGATGCTTGGTATAATGCATTTTACTACAAAAGCATCAGTCTGTATATTCCTCCACTGGGGGAAGACTTAAAAAAAATATATATATTGCTTTAGTGTTTCCTCAGGAGGCCTCCTCTTTTCTGGTTCTTTTATGATATCTAAAGTCCCCAAAAGAGAACCACTTATGACAGAAAAGCAGAAAAAATTAGAAGCCATTTTCTTTCAGCTTCTGTGGACTACGCTTTAAGTAAGAGTTCCCTCTATTTTTCACCTAGGAATCATTTTCACTTGGTTATCAATACTGACAATTGTACTCGTTTAGGAAAGACATGATTGGTTTTGACAGGTCATTGCGAAGGCTGCACCAAATTGTGTGCAGCTCCCAGGCTCTCTGCTCCGATTCCCGTCCCAGAACATTAAACGTCCACTTTTCTAGCAGGTCAGATGCCGTCGTCTTCTCCTGTGGAGATCAATTTCCTCGATGCCAGTAAATGAAGGAATGAAGACACTGCCATGTCAAAAATCGTTGCTGGATACTGGTAGTTCACACTAACAAGAGGAAAGAAGCCAGTGAGTGATTCCTACAGTTAACCTTCACACATACACAGATGGGCCTGAGCAAAAGAAAATGCCACGCAGAACAAAGCCGTAAAGGCAATATCAGAAAGACAGATGTTCCTGATGGAAAATGATCTTTTACCACCAGGTCATTGGTTCAAACCCATTCAAAAACTGCAAGAATAAGAAAGGTTAAAGGACTGAAGTTACTGAAAGCCCAAGGCCTTAAAAGAGTTTCCCTGTCCTCTCTGTGTACTTAAAAGGAAAAGATAAATAAGCAGCAATACCTAAGAGTACCTGGTAAAAATTTCAAAGAAACATGAAGAATGTCCTTTTAAAACTACAGAAAAATAGAGTTAATACATTTCTTGTATGCTCAAGTAACCTACTTCTAATGATAAATATGGCCACATTATCACAGGAAATTAGGGAGATAAAAGTTGAGTGGGAAAATGAACACTGCTCATAGTAGCAATAATATGTAGAAAGTGGTGATAATTATAAAAACAAGAAGTTATATTGATGCACGATCTAGAAGATGAACTGAGAAGTAAATAGATAGGGGAGTGGTAGATGTAAATCAAATAAACATTCATGATATAAAAATAATATATACTGCAAGGTCACCCAGCCAGCACATCAATTGCACCTCACACTTGAGCACACACTTGCCAAAACATTCAAACCCCATTGGCACTTAGACTGGAGTAGAGATGACAACGAGAGATTGTCTACCAAAAATATTAGCCTAAGAAATATTAATGCTTTTCAGAAATGCCACTGAGCATACGCATGAAAAAACCTGCACAGGTACCCACTTAAATTGCTTTCTTTACAGGAAATCCCAGGAAGTTAAAATACGGTGCTTTTTCTGGCTCTTTCTCTTCTACTCATTCAATGTTTACACTGTCTGCAACATTCAAAATATCTTTAGTTGTGGAGTATGTTATAATGTTGTCTTTTCAAGTGACTGAAATTGCTACATTTTCTGTACTGCTATGACTCTCTCTTAGTAAAATTATTGCTGAAGCAGTGTTGGTATCTCAGAGAAATTTTCAGTATGTCCTAGACTCGCGTAACCTGGGTAATGTCTATAACGTGCATCAGTTTGGGTAGCGCAAGTCATGGCACATTTCTTAAGAAGCAAATAAGATGTCTAATTATAGTTAAATATCTAAGTCTACATGACTGGGAAGCAGGAGTCCTACTGACCTTCACTTCAGTGTTTTTGGAAATTCTGCCTTTTATGGCATTTATAATTGTTGCCACTTAGTTGTCTGGGTGAGGGCTGAGAACGAATAAACTTCACATGTCAGATGTCAGATGTTAGTATACTGATCTTCTGGAAAACATGCAGTTGGTAAAAAATTAAGGTGATATAGGGACCTGTGCATAATAATACTTCTGAAGCTCTTTTCTTTTCCTAATGTTAAATAATATGTGCTCCCCACATGCAATAAACTATTCCACCATTCACTGTGTTGAAAAATTATTAATTTATACCTCTTTTTTTCCATTAGAATGAGGTTTTAATGTTGAATCTTGAGTTTTGATGTATGGCTTATTGAACAGATGATAAAACCCAGTATGGTAATTAGTATACACAAGTATGAGGGAGCAGAATCAAGCTTTTTGGGCTGCACAGTGAGTGCTATGCCCTGATGGATGCATTTTCTCATTTGCTTGCAAAAACAACTGCACCATTTCCTCACACTGAGTCTCGGTTAGAATTCAGGAGCAAAAGTGGAAAAGTCATTGACAAGTTTCTTCCAGCACAGAAAGTTAATTTAATTTGCTAGTAGACTGGTTTTCATGCAAAAGCACCACGACATCTGACATGGTATGCTTTCTTCTGTGACTTAAATTGTTTTCACCAATTCTTACACCACCATTTGCTTCACTCTCCTTAATGGTTCAGTTACCAAATGAGATAGAGGAAAATACTCTCATATCCCTTTAAAATATCCAGGAATAATTAACCTCTAAAATAAACTTTTACTCTGCTTTTGGAGGAATCATTAAGCAATAATGGAAACAATAGACTTTTTAATTAAACTTCACTGGGGAGGTAATTCTAGTATTTGCTGAGCTTATCAGATGCCTTGACAGTATTTCCCAGTTTTGCTGGCATTTTACTACTTTTTCTCCCTGACCCTCACTGAAGGTTAGCTTTGTTTTGGGAGTCTCGATGTTGACAAAGATGTTCCCAGCAAAGTGAATTTTCATCTCTCTTGCAGATGTTTTCTGGCTGCCAACGTCACCTTGTGCACTCCAAGCGCATGTTGCTCTACTGCCTTTCTTATCTCAAAGTGGCGGATCAGGGGGCACAGAGTGAAACATCCATCCTTTAAATTTTGCTTTGGGCATTGGCTCTCTGCTCATATTTTCTCATTACTCATCTGAAGTCCTGACTCCTCCAGGAACAAGCCAGATTTTTGAAGGTATTTACACTCTATTTCAAAGGGATGATCCCTTGAAATTTGGACCGCCACTACCAACCACCTTACTCTCTGTTCAGGGACTGGCAGGTACAAAATAGTGCTTTGAGGGAATCAACTTATGAAAGGTCTGCCGAGGAAAGGACCAGTAGAAGAAACACCAACAAGAAGATCAGCAACTCTAGATTTTATCTCCTTTTGAATAGTCTGTACAAGAGCACAGAAAAAGCGTAGAGTGAAAAGTGGACCAAAGAGGCGGAGCAGTAAATTAAGATGTCAGAAGCCATGCAGCACAATGAGTTTATGAAGTCTGTGTTAGACAAGTGTAATGCTTGAAATGTAGGAAAGAAAGTTGCTAGAGAATGACGCACACAAAAAAAAGAGTGGTCAGAGCTGGGTCTATATTTAGAAATTAGTGAGGGTGGTAAGACGTTAATAGGTTTTCAATGTCCAAAGAGATAAAACTGGGTATAGGGAGCTGAAACAGGAGCAGCTCACACGTACTCCCCAAAGGGAAACTTAACTTCTATAGTGCGTTTTGGGTGCAGCAGAGCGACAAATCTGCTGCCAAACTATGTCATGTTCCAACCATCTGCAAAGGCACAATGATGAAGACATTAATACAAGTATCTGTAAATGGCATAGCTCTCCTGAAAATGCTAATGCTGTGGTTTTGAAGTCCTGGGTAGGCAAATCCAGAGACAAAGTCAGGAACAACAGAGACATCTCAGGCATGGTGCAACAATTAGACCTTCATACCCAATCCAAGAAAAGAATGTAAGAAAAGGCCTTGTAAACTCCATGTGGGGAAGTTGCAACTCAGCTAGACAGGTATATCAAGATACCATCATAAAAGGTTCTTAGGAAATGACTAAAAATTGTATTATGAGATTATTATGACAAGTGAGGTATACATAATCAATAATTGCCTGGATGTGCAGAAAACTTTGGCTTTGAAAAATCCAAAGGGAACAAGTATTTACTGTATTATGTTCCTTAAAATCTTTGTTCTTTAAAATCAATGTATATTTTAGCTGTTATATCTTTTTTGTGTGGTTATCCAAAAATTTCAGTTTCAACTTGTCCTTTGCGCCTACAGTAAAAATTAAAAATAAACTTGTGTTATCCTCTTCTACCACCTGTTTAAAGAATTACATTCAATTCTGATATAATAAATACAAAATATATAAGTGATATGTTTGGGTTTTTAAAATTTCACTTAAGAAAATATAATGTTACTTGAAAATTACAGTGTTCAAGCACCAGGGCCTTAAATTTCAGACCAGGTTATTTAGTGGGAATCACATTGGACTACTGCCAGGCATTACATGAAAAATATTCCCCTAAGTGTCCTCATTAAAATTATGAAAACAGTGCAGTTCAGCTAAATCTAAAAAACTTATCCCTAAGTAATCTTGCCATGACTTTTCATTATGGTGCATTAGTTTAAAGCACACATTGAACCCAGGCCAAATCAATACTTGATTTAAAAAGGAAGAATGGTGAGTTTTATAAAACTCTAAAGGTGTCAGCATCTGTACATGTCTTTTTTTCAATAACCATGCATTGCAATAACAGAATTTCTGCTCTCAGCTGTGTCACTGAGAAAACATTTGGTTGGCATTTTCTACAGGCACAAAAACAAGCCTGATAAAGAATGCCTTAACATAAAGTCTGCAAATCCAGCTGAGGCCCACAACTGTATGAGGGTCATTTGAATAGCAGAATAAATAAGTGACCATTTTCCGACTCTGAGCTGTTCATTTCTCAACTCACACAGTTTGAGAAGTGCCGAGTTTTCCCTTCCAAGTCTTCCATCACCAAAAGTATACCTAGCAGAGTCTGATCTAATCCTCCTAGGAGTCAATTTCCATTGAGTTCAGCAAAATGTTCCAGACTCCCTATTTTCATCTTTCCTTTAGAATATGAGCTTTTAGAATGGATTCCTGAGGATACAGCAGAAGTTTTTGCATTATGTGGCTTTGCAGCTTATTCTAATATCTATGAAATCTCACTAAAATATCACCGGATGAAATTTTATTTTTATGCCTTTTCCAGTAATATTAATAAATATTAACATCATGCTAATGCATAATTAAAATATTATCATTAAATAAATGTTAAATAGCTAGATGATTTCTAGTCTAAACTACACCTGCAGCCTTTGGCACCGTTGCTATGTAACAGTCATCAGTACCTGGGAATTCTTGGAAGAGAGTTCAATTTTTCTTCCTAATTTCTCCCTTACACGTTTTCTGCTCTCAGACTCACTTTGTGGCCTTTTGGAGGAATATTCTCCTTTCTGGACATACATGTTACAGTGCTGTGTCCATGGAAACTGGAGTTCCAAACAGGCAAGAAAAACAGAACAGCAGTTTTTGCCTCCTCCAAGACTCAGCACTTAGCCCCAAATAATCTTCTGCACTTTCCTTATCTCCCAGACAATTGTTTGTTTCAAACTATTTTTTTTTTCTAAAATGGTTTAGATTTCATCTTAGTTTTCAACTATTTTTAAAGGTATAAAGATTGATTACACTCTCCCCCTTTCTTTTTAGCTGCCATTTGTCACTGTTGTGAAAAACATCAAAATGAAGGCTACTTCTATTAAATGGGAAACACTATAATTCCCATGCAATCTGTCCTTGTATAAGAAAAAAAGAAGAAATAGCCTTTCCTCCATGGCTAGATTTGATTTCCCCACATAAATCCACACCTTCACACACCCCACCCACACATCATTTCATACATGCTGCCAAGTTAGTGAAATGCCACAGACTGCAAGCAAATATTTTAGAAACAATTGCATTTATCTTGTGAATGGCACTCTCTGATTAGCTTTCTTATAATCAATCACACTGATATCTGATTCACAAAAGCTCAATTATGCCTCTGTAAAAGCAATTAGATGGAGACCTTAAAAGAACAGATTAAAAGGTTTGAATACTTGGAGAAAGTAATTTAAAAATATTAAAAGGAAATTACATTTTAATTTTATGTATTCATCTATTTGTAAGTTAATGAAATTAATGAGGCAAGAAATGAAATGGAAATTCCACAACTTTGCATTTCTATAGTTAGTTTGTTTGCCAGGAGCAATCCCAGAAAAGCTATATTTACTACCAGTCTACAGCTAAAAATAATAAATAGTCTAATTGCAAGAGTATTTCTATTACATATTTTGCCTCTTTTCTCTCATATAGTCCACAAATATCCTAAATATCTCCCTGAAGGAGTCTCTGCTGGCCAGCATGAGGCTGAAACCCTACTGTAAAAGTGTATAAAGTGACCCTGGAAAAAACGAGCATTTCTATTAAGATTGTTTTTTCCCTTCTGCAAACAATATCTGCTCAGCTTTCCATGTCAACATAACTTTGAAATGAATCATTTGAGGAACTGAAAGCTGTGGCCTAAGAACTGTGAAAAAAGCAGTTTTCAGAAGATATGTGTGTACTTGAAGTGTTTTCTTCCTACTGCTACAGATGGGGAAAGATTTGTTCGTTTCTTTCATCTTGGCTTGAAAATATCGGCACAATCAAAATAAATATAAGAAATAGGCTGAAACTCAACCTGCAGTTCCTTTGCAACCATTGAACAACTGTAAATTTTGATCAAGCACCCAAGCTACAGATGAATTCCAGTGATTGATTAGAATAGGTACTCTAACGAGATAGCTGGGCAGCATCTCCTGCTGCTGACATCTTCTTGAGCGTTTTCAGTCAGGTTGGTTCTTGGTAGGCTGCCATCCTCAACCCTTTTCCTTAAAAAAAAAAAAAAATCATAATTCCCCATCCCCACTGTAGGACACACTAATACGTACAGGGAATTAATAGAGTCTTAGAGAGGCACGTTGGGTTATGTTGCTTATAGCTGGTTTTGCTGTAGGCAGGATCACATCTTTGGATTAAGGTGGCTATGCTAGGAGATAGGATGCTCCAAACAGGCAGTAGCAGAAAGTTTTTGGTTGTTTAGACCCTAAAAACCATTGGCAGTGAGTGTAGACACAGAATGAGAGAATAAAAACTGACAGCGCTGAAATGAAGCAGAAATGGGAACCACTGCTCTTGAAAATTCTCCTCATAAATGTTAGGAAGGTCATTAAACAAAACCTTATTCAAGTAGGTATTAATATTTGATAAAGATCTGAACCTCAAGATCTGATTTGGGGTGAACAGAATGGAAATAAGAAATTTGGGGGTTTGATAAGCAAATTATGACAATTCCTGTCAGAGCTTACATGTATCAGAGAACTATGGAGGCTGGGCAGAAATGTTGGACTTTCTGCTTATGTCCTTAAAATCTAAACAAGCCAATAATCCAGTCAGAGCCCTGGTGTCTGTTAATCCATTTAATTTCGAATGTGTGTGTTAGTAACTGTAGAATGTAATTCAGAAGTGGAGGAAGACTGGATTTTTCAAAATTATTCAAGCTTTCAAGCTAATTTCCTGAAGAATTTGGAAGAAAAGCAAGTCTGATGCTATTGCTCATGAAATCGGTCAGTCATTTGGTTGAATCCTAAGCTCCTTTGGGAACACCCTTAGAAGGAACAAGAAGGGGACCATGCAAAGCATCGAAATCTGAATGATTACATCTAAAGTAAAAGGGAGTCAGTACAATTATTTGAAGAAAGTGACATCAGTAGCCTTTAGTTCTTGTGAGGAACAAAATGAAAAGATAACTTTGAGAAAAGTAGGAAAAAATACACCAGCAGGGCTGGTGTCCCAAGCTAATATAACACCAACTCAGAACATATTTTACTTTTAGTGGAAGCTATAAAATACTTAATTAAAAAGATCATGTTGGCAAGAAGTCTTTTTATTAGTTATATCTAATCACAAGCAATTACTGTAGTATTAAACAGGTAATATACCAAAAGTGTCATTTATTGTTATGAGATTCTATGTAGTTTAAAGCTCTGTTTAATAATACCAACAATGGTGATAATAACAATAATGGACAAAGCATTAGCAGGAAGATTGTGAAACCATTCCCCCTCTTGTCCTGCCCAGAAGAAATCCTCCTGGCAATTTTGGGTCTCAAATTGCACAGCTAGGACTCAGCCAGATAGACAGTCACTAAGTTGCAGCATTTGGGTCTCACCTCATCAAATATGAATGTTTTCAAGCTTCTCTCTATCAAAATGAGGTGGGTGAGCAGCTCCCCTTTGCTCTGAACCAGATTTCCTTGCTGGACACTTGCTGTTGGGCCCCCATCCTTGGAAACCAGGATGCAGCATGGCTGTTGCAGGGCTCCCCGTAAAAGTACCTAGGACCCAAGATTGGGAACCCTCTTTGCATTGATATCTTTCTTTAAGATGAATGTTTAAACCATATTTTTTCAAAGTGAAGTAACTCCTCTAAAATGAATGGCTGCAGACAGACACACAGCACTTCCAAAGAAGCAGACATCTCATTTTAGATGCTCATTAGTCACTCTTTGCTTTGGCTGGGGTAACAAAGGCATCAATCTGGATTTAATAATAAAACCCTGTAGGTATTTCTTTTCTTCAATTTCTCTGTTACTTTTACACATAGACCTTGACCCTAACAGTCCTTCCTGTCCCGTGTTTCTCTTCTGCTAAGCAAGAATCCACTACCTCACCTGACCTATAAGTTTCCTTCTTCTCTTACTGGTCTCACAGCTCCTGAACAGGAGCTATCTATTATTAAAATATCCCTTCTCTTTTTTTTCTCTCATCTAAAGCTTTTTTTTAATGCCTAGCACAGGGATCTTCCCTTTTATAATTACAAGGCACATTTAATATGACTCCCAGATCACCCTCAGCAGGGGAGCTAAGTGTTCCACTGTGATTTTGTCCCAAAACAGTGGCTATGTTTCAGGTCTGATAGTGATCCACGTGCCTGAATGGTCATCAAGTTTTAACTACTTTCTATTATTTCTAGAGAAAATGGTGCCAATGACAGGCTGCACATGACTCAGTATATATCAAAGCATTCAATTAAGGAACAATTTTAGACCTCTACCCAGAATTCATAAATTCTGCATAAACAGATTCCCTGAACCATCACTGCTAAGTCAGTTGTGAATATGTGTGGGTAAGTGTAAGTGCTTATGTGAGTAAAATAAACAAATAAAGGACCGTGTGACATTATATGTTTAGTAACACTAAAATAATCTTAAAAGTAAAAATTGGATTTAGTACACATTTATCTGAAGACAGAATTTGGCCTAAGATGTCCAAAACCCTTTAAGAATATTGATAATGCACAGTAGCAAAATATTTGATTTCCCTATTTGCAGCAGCCCACTAGCCACACTGAAAATTTCAGGCCCTGTTCTGCAATGAACTCGACTTTGGGAGGATTTTGGACCTAATTAGAGTCAGCTGAAAGATTAAAAAAACTCTACTGAAAGAAATCTATTACTGTACATTTTATTTTAGATTTGAAGGACATACCCTTTGAAAAATTAAGTCTAGCAAAATGTTATATTTTCTTTATGATCCTTGTATTATTTTTACAGGGAGAGATTTTGATTTCAGTGTCTGTAAACCAATGCAATATCTTGATTGTCTCACCTACCCAAATTGTTATACATAAAGTCATGTTATCGTCTTTGATTTTTTTCTCATTGAAATTAGCATCAGTGATATTAAACATATTGGCATCTACATGGTTTTAGGGGCATCAGTGCATCCTTAGGTATTTATTATTTTTGTATTTCTCATTGCTATCTTGTGTTTTTCTTGGCAGCAGCTTTCTCACCTCTGCTCACATCATTGTCTAATTCAATTAATCAACAGGAAGTGCTGGTCTGTACAGTCACTGACTCATAAGTATTATAAAAGCTCTGTCATTGCACCCTGACAGTATCAAAATAACAATATCAAAATGTATGTCTATTAATCATGCAGTTACTTCTATGGAACCGCAAATACATCTTTTTTTCATGGAAAAAAAATGGACCTTTTCGGTAGAGTTTGATTTCCAGAGAAAGAATTCACTGTATCTTTCTAATTTTGCTTGTTCTTCATTTGCTTCATGGATGATTATATTCAGAATATGGAAATTGTAATGGCTGAATTTTTATTTTAATGACAGTTTGAGATGGAACTATCTGAATCTGCTCAACAGAAAATAAATTCACAGTAAATAACAAATTACCTTTGTCTTACAAAATAAAATAAATAATGGATTCAAACTTTATTGAGAAGAAGTATGGAATGTTTTCAAAATGTTAATTTAGAAAATTGGATGCTTACATTTATTTCATACATTTCAGGCTGATCTGCAAGTGGAATCTCTTGTTAACCAAAGCAGAACTGCCATGATTTAACCCCAGCTGACAACTAAGCCCCACCCAGCTGCTTGCTCACTCCCCCCCACCCAGTGGAATGGGGAGAGAATCGGAAGAGTAAAAGTGAGGAAACTCATGGGTTGAGATAAAGACAGTTTAATAGGTAAAGCAAAAGCCGTGCATGCAAGCAAAGCAAAACAAGGAATTCCTTCACTCCTTCCCATGGGCAGGCAGGTGCTCAGCCATCTCCAGGAAAGCAGGGCTCATCACGCGTAACGGTGACTTGGGAAGACAAACGCCATCACTCCAGGCGTCCCCCCCTTCCTTCTCCTTCCCCAGCTGTATATGCTGAGCATGACGCCGTATGGTATGGAATAGCCCTTTGGGCAGTTGGGGTCAGCTGTCCCAGCTGTGCCCCTTCCCAGCTCCTTGTGCCCCCCAGCCCACTCGCTGGTGGGGTGGGGTGAGGAGCAGCAAAGGCCCTGACTGTGTGTCAGCCCTGCTCAGCGGGAACGAAAACATCCCTGTGTTACCAACACTGTTTCCAGCACAAATCCAAAACAGAGCCCGATATGAGCTGCTATGAAGAAAACTAACTCTATCCCGGCCAAAACGAGCACAAGAACAGAGAAGTAATAAATTTGCAGCATACTTAGACTAAACCTAAGCGAAAAAAAATATTTTTTTCACTTAAAAAATATTTAGTAATAGTGGGAGAAATCCATGTAAATTCCTACTTTTCTGTTTTCCACCACATTGTCAACTTTTGCAGTTGATCTTAGCTCCACTGAAGTCCATAGTAAAAAACAGAAATCCCTCACTAGAGTAAAATCAAGCACTTTGTGGCACTCTGAAAATTAGGACCTTGAAAACTGAAACCACTTTTTCTATTGTCCTCTTTTCTTATTATTACCTCTGTGAGCCCTCAGAAACCTTCAGCTTATTTTTCATGGAAATTATGAACACATTTCTTGCTCTATTCTCTCAACTGTCCACCAATGCAGAAGACAGCACTTCTTATTTGCAAAGCAAAGCTTTGGAGCTATTATTTACCCGCAAAACAGACTTAATATAGGCAGAAGCAGCCAATAACTGTTGTCATGATCTCCGTATTTTGCTTCAAAATGTCCCAGTCTTTGGAATAAAAACATTGCTGGAGCTGGAAAAGCCCTTCATTCGCAATCCCCTCAATAAGACTAAGATTTTTTTAATGGCCCCTGCCAATAAGACAGGACATTTATTTCGGCCAGGATTCATATGTGTTGACAAGGGAATGAGCAAACTCCTAACCCACTTTACACAGGCCATGAAATATTCCCATCAAAGGGTAACACTGCTAAACTAAGACTTGGGCTGATTTTGAGAGGTGAAGAATGCTGTATAAGCATGAATCCTTAGAGCAATTAAATCCTTCAAAAGGCAGCCATATAACAGGATTTAATCTAGAATAAGAAGTAAAAGACCTACATTCCTGGGCCACATATGAGACAAAGCTCAAATTCTGCATTTTTATTTTTTTATCCAAGAAATGATTTGAAGAATATCCACTTTATTCAACTGCCAGACCTAAAGCTTGCCAAGATAATATACTGCTTCCTTTGATCCTACTTTGGCGCAGACACAATATGCCTCATTGTAATCTGAATCCTCTCTTTTGTTTCCTGTTTAACATCAGATATTTTAACAAAAAAAAGGAAAAAGTCCCCATTCCATCCAGGTCTCAAAAAAATCTTCTCTGCATCTTTTTGCTTTACCTTTGAAACTGGCAGATCTCACAAGTGTAAGATTGCTTCTCCAATTTTGCTGTGTTTTCTGAAAGTTTCTCTGTCCTACAGCTCTTGTATTCACAAATCTACAGTTTGAACCCATAAAATGTTTTCCATTCTTACTTTGTGGAAAACACCAAATATATGCATGTCTTAAATCTGTGTTCAGTTCTTGATCACATCAAGATGGTCCAATTGAGGTTGCTGCCATCAACTCAGGCCCTCAGATTATTCACCCTGAGAACCGAGAAGTCAAGCTTTAAATCCAGGCTCACTGTCATTGACTACAGCTAGGATTTATGACTGTACTTCTCTTAAATGCTTATATCAATGGGTCATAATTGTTCTTCTGAGACAAGTTGGGTTTTGCTATTCAGATCTTCCCACTGCAAAATCAGCTGGCTGCCCTTGACAGTCACATTTTCAAAAAGTTTCACGGATTTGCTTCATATACTCATCAAATATTACCCAGGCTCTTGATCCATCTGCAACACAGCAGAGTCCAGTCCTGCACACAGAGCAATGTCATGGTGCCCAGTAAGGGGTGTCTTTGGAAAACGAATCCCACAACAAACCAGCCCATTGCTATGACTGACCAATTCAGGTAGGACAAGAAATGCTTTGTAAGTCCTTATGAATCCTTGGTGCCATATATCTCTTGCTGGAAGGTCTTATAACAGGTTATATAGACTTCTAAACACCTTCATATTTCTTCTCTTATTCTCCTCCACTTATCATCAATGACCTCAATTTGCATGACCTCAACTATTGCATGGAGTTGTCCGTCTGTTCTATATAGGCTTCAAATCATTGCATCAAGTCACATATTTTTCATGTTAGCCTGCATTTGTATTTGAGACAACCAGGTTGAAACAGTTCATATTTCCCTTGCAAAGTGGTGATTTAGTTAATTATTGTTCTTAGCTCCTTCTGGAGGTTATTTCTGTTTTGGGCATGGCACAGTGCTTTCTCCCAAGAAAGTGGTTTCCTACCTACATGAGATAAACAGCTACAGCAGAAAGTTTCATTGCATCTTTCATTGCATCTTGACAGAAAAATCTGTCAGTCATAGTGCTCCTCACTAAGTTTTAATTACTCTTTTAGATATTATGGACTCAGGTTTTCCTGACTACCTTGAAAGAAAACTCTAAAATTTTGGTTTTGTTTGCATTTCACTGCAACAATTTCAGTGAGGATGGACACATCTAGGTTGTGGAGGAATCCTTGAATGGCTGAGAATTTAACAATTTGACTGTGCACAAAACAATTAAATATTTTTTGAGTGCAAAAGCACTGTACATTTTCACCTCACTTATTGAGAGGAATATAAATGAGTGGGTCAGATGAGAATCTTTATCCTTTCTTTTAAAATATCTACTAATGGAGCAATTGTCAGAAGGCTGAGTCATAATGTAAATGTGCTTCTGACCAAACGTCTGACTATTCCAGCACACTTCAGAGTATCCAGAGAAGTACATATAGTCTGCATCCACTCCAGTTATTCAGCAGACTCCTGTAATTCTCTCAAGAGCACTGTTGGAAAGAACCAAGCAGACCTGGGGAAATTATTTGAGTAAATTTTGATCTAACTGAACTGAAACTACTACTTCTATTATAGGAAGAAAGCTTATTTACAGAGGCTAAAAACAATTACACAAAATATACTATAGCTCATCTTTGACATCAGAAAGTTGTCTAATGAATATTTATTTTCAGCATAAGGAGTGTCTTCTAAGAGGATACTTAAGTCTATCCTTTTTGATATACAGGAGAGGGAAAAGAGCCACCAAAGGAGAGGGGAAAAAGTGGAGGAGAGAGTAATGGTATTAGTACAAAGGAGAACCAGGGCACTGGGATGAAAATCTTGAAATAGTTTAATAAGAAGTAAACTTACAGAAACAGAGCTGCAAATTATATACGAAATCATTAATACAAAGTGAAATCATGCAAGACATATGGCAAGAAGATTTAGCATTACCCAGTTAAGTAGAAAATGTGTCAAGAACTATACTGTCCTTTCCCTTGGAAAGTATGTATCAGTCATAATTGTTACTCATATTTAAAGGATTCCATATATTTTTCTAGCTGCACTTTTTCTAGAAGGGTGGATGAAAGGGGGTCAGAGATTTAATAAGTACATAGGAAAAGAAGGGACAGTTAGCAAACAAAGGGAACAGACAGTGAGAAAGAAGATGTTAAACTAGTAAAAAGAGAGAGACTGGAATATTTAGTAGCTTCTCCTGCAAATACAGAAATCATGTGGAAAAAAGTTAAAGACCTTACAAAAAAGGCTTTTTCATAGGAAAGGTGTATTTGCAATTTCGTCAGATCCTGAAATCAACCTGTGCTTTCCTATAGATCTACATGTCTTCCTTCCACAATTTCACAAGATATTAAAAAAAAAAAAATCCTCACTATGTATTTTCTTAATGTTAATTGTTGTCAAAGACCCTGATCTGTTTTGATAGTCATGGTACATTTAAATGTAGCTGGAAAGGAGCTGAAGCAGAAGGAAGGATTTTTCTAGACTAGACTGCTAGGACACAAGTTTTTGGCCATGCAAACAGGCTCTGACTTTCAAGTAGGTATGTGCATGTGCTTGCACAGTGCTTCAAATATTTTTAGCTTTGGATTGCCACCAACTTGTAAACTTTCTGTGTGACTGTGCACATGAATTCTTTTTCTCACTGTAAACTTCCTCACCTTTGGGGAAAAAAATGGCTTGAGATTACGTTAGGAAAGTAAACACACTTAGCCCTAGGTCTAGGACAAACTGACTTGAAGAAACAATAATTGTGTCAGTAAATTATTTCTGGCACAATATCTGTCACCTGTTTCAAAAGAGTTGAAGGCAAACATGCCCATTCCTCAGCTTAAACAAACCTGATCTCCATGCTGCTGAGCTGGCAAGAGATGGTTACATTTCTTTTCTCCCTTTTTTTAATCAAGTTTTAAAAGATCCTTGTTGCCAGGTTTCACCAACAGCCATTTTAAGCCCTGGGGGTTTTTTTCTGCCAATTTCTGCTTTCTTCTTTCTTTTCTGAGGGGGGAATTTGAGGGCTTTGCTCTGCAGGAGATGGGACAGTCACTTCCCTTGTGCTCGTCTCCCCTTCTGCTGGAGGGTCAATGTGTTTGTCTGGGAAGGACTTAAAGCTTGGGGGATCAGTAGTGACTAGCAGTCAAAGTACTCAACACAAGTATTTGTGAAATACATTAGGAAATTAAAATCCTACTTATTGTTAATGCTATCATATAGGAGAATAATAATACTGAATAGATGTATCCCTACATCTGTTCTGGAGAGCTCAGCTTATATGCATAGTTCAGGACTCACTGAATGCAGCAACTTCTGTAGATGTTGTTTAAACTAGTTTAAAGCTTAACTGCAGTGTTATTATTAGTTGCTTCTCAGTTTGCATCTCACTTTACCCATATCTGAAGTTCTTTAGACCAATCTTGTTATTTTCTATCCTAAATGAAGAAAACCAGATGGACAAGATGGGTTACAGACAGCCTTGAAATTATGGTGTATTCTCCAAGGAAGTGATGAAATCCTGCAGTTTTATCATTTATGAGTGGCTGTTTACTTATACTGCCTCATAACTAGACCTTGGGATTCATTAATGACTAAAAAATCAAAGACCCTCTAGCAAGCATTTATGTAAAACGTTAGTGAGTAAAAAAAGACTCATATGTATCTTTCATATTATGGTGTAGGAGAATAATAATATCAAATAACCCAGAGTATGCTGCGATGTAAATGTATCAGCTGCGGGTCTGCATAAAAATAAGAAGACACATAAAACTTTATAGTCAATGTCTTTTTAATATTCTAAATTACCACATAAGTATAAAAAATTACTTTGCCTATGTTCTGTTAACCAAGGAGGCCAGAGGTCTAATGTTTTATGTTATAAATTTATTTTAAGAAATAAACTGTCTTTGAAAAGTAAGCCAATGCAAAAATAATGACTACATGCACAACCCTTAACATAAAATGAAATTAGACAAGAAATAAGGGAAATGATACAATGCTATTTGAATGATTAAATCAATTTAGGCTGGGGTCATGCTGCATTAAGAGAAGACATTACATAGGCAGGACTATATTTTTCCTTCCTTTAGAGAGGACTGAAGTTTATTTGACTCCCACACCTTAGCAATACCTGTGACACAGGGGAACGTTATTTTTCACTGTCATTTTAGTAGGAAATGAAAGCTGTTCCTCTTGAATGCAAACCTTGCTACTGTGACCCATGTATGCTTGAGTTTGGATTATTTGAAATAATCCAATATAACACTAGTCACCTCAGCAAATGAAATTATCAAGGGCAATTGTATCTCCCCCATTCAATGTCTTAGCAGAAACAAGTCTGATTTTGTAAACAAGCTCTCCTCACCTGCTGATCTTTTACCCCTTTTCTGTAGCCATTCCAGTCTGGATTCACCTTATCTGAAGGTAGACAACAGGCAATGTATGCAGCAACTGACTTCAGAACCTTATTCAGTAACCTAAATATTTCATTATCTTTACTGGAAAAAGGCTGCAGTTGCTATTTTCTAACACCCTACAGAGCAGCTCATATACAGCATGCAGCTGAATACTATATGTCATACCTTTACATGTGTCAAACTGATGACTGCATCACCACCTTCTCTACCTGAACTAATAATTTTCCATATTGTACCAAATCAGATGTTTTGCTGAAAGCCAAAACCCAAGATATCTATTTACTTTTCATTTTCCTTTTTTCTAAAAATATGTAATGTCTAAGAAAAAATCATGATGATTTAGGTATAGTAAATTTATGGAGCATTTTACTCTATTTCCTCATATGTGTTTTTTTTTCATTCCAAATGCAGACGGAGGTGAGCCTAGCAGATGTACGGCAGCGGTTTCACATCTTGCCTCAAATTTTTTTTCTCAAGGCCTCCTTCTAGGAGTTGAAAAGGACACATCAAAATGTCTAGACAATGCTTGTGTGAAGTCGCATGTCAATAGATAAGATTATTTAAGATTCTTAAGACTTTAAATTATTATTTAGTTACATGGTTGGCATCACTTTGAGCCTGAAAAATGCAAAATAAAATTAGGCTAATAAAAGGACTGTTTTTTAGACCATGCATATGCAATTTGTTGAATTCATTGCTGTCAGATATTATACAGGGAAGGAGTTTAGAAGGATCTGAATGAATGATTAGCCATTGGTGTGGATGGACTGAACATTGACAGAACATCAAATAAGGACATAATGAAGGGGCTATGAGCCCTTGTGCTTCAGGCCATAACAGTTCACTGCAGTGCTTAGGAGGAAAACTGTTTTGACCAGGTCTTTCCATCACCAACAGGATTATTGTACTTTCTTCTGCAACATCAAGCAATGCCTAAAGGAGCAAAGGATGCTGCAGTAGATGGACCATAGGACAGTTGTGATATTCCAAGAAACAAACCCAGAAAATCAAAACTCATCATTTTAAACCTCTTAATCTATTCTATCATTTATTCTGACTATTCTGTTTGTAAACTCCATTAAAGTGCATTAACAAACTATAATACTGAAGGCAGACAAGAAATCTAATTATCTTTTGTCGCAAAGCACCATATGTTTCTTTTAAATTCAGATAATAGACTGAAAAACATTAGTATTTTAAATGAATCTTTGATGAAGTTGAACAAGAGAGAGGAAAAAAAATGAGTTAGCCAATATATTCCAGATATATTGTTTTTTACTAGATGGGTTTACCTTGTCACATACTTATTTTGCAGCATACCAAAGGGTAAATGAAAACAGGTGACATGGTTAGTCCCTTTTATGTCAGACATCATTTTGCTTCCAGCTGTGGCCCTGAGGAAGTTTTTGTTCAGGTTTTTTTTATTATTACTGTATTTTTGGCATGCTCATCTAGTTGCAAAAGCACCAGATGTCTCCATTGACTTTTTGAATGAACAAGCAAACTAGAAAATAATAATTTTAAATCCCTTCATATATTGCACACATAAAGGATGGTCTTGTTGTTTGGGATTTGGTTTTTACTCCAAAATGTTATACTGCAAAAAATAAAAAAACCCACCCCAACCCACCAAAACCAAACAACCCCCCCAAAGCAATGCCTTCTTGTGGCTGAGAAGTGTGGATCCACTGAACTGAAGATTACTTATTCAAAAGCAGCGAAGCCAATGCATTCCTGCTCCATCCTGCTGGGTGTCTGTGCGCGCCGAGGAAAGCGAGGCTGCGTGGGTGCAGAAGTGGGGCCATCAGCCCACCCCAAGCCATGATGTTCACCCAGGACCTCACAGACTGAATTTGTGCTGTTGACACCACACAAGGGATTTCTCCAGCCCATATTTCAGAGAGTGATGCACTGCCCCAAGGACCCTGAACAGATGCGCAGAGCTCACCCTACTTCACCCCTTTCTCCAGTGGGATGGTGAACGATGTGTCAAATGCAGTGTCCATTTTTCCAGGGGTATCTGTAATGAGGTGAACCCTGTTTTCAAATGGCAACCCTTCTGGTGATAGGAAGAACAGTATGGAAAAAAAGTTGTTTAAAAATATTTCTATTATCCACCTCTGAAATTTTCCTTTTCCTCTTCCTTCCTTGTTCACAGGTTTTACATGAGAGTTTCTGAGATAACCAATGTAGTTGTACAGTTCTTTCTATCATCGGTAGCTACCAGAAATTTTTTTAAATGCATGATTAGTCTTTTATTGAGTAAACCATAAATAAACTTAAAAGATAAACAAATGGCTGTTTGTAATATTGAAGTTAGAACATAAAGAAAGCTATTTTAGATACTTGGCAAGACTCATTTTGCTTTGTCTCCAGCTAGAAAGAAAACAGAAACCATTTGGCATGTCTGCAAGGGTAATGAAGATATACCCAGGGACTATCACTAGCACTGCTTCATGAAGCCATTGCATGCTCTTCCAGGTGATTAATACAAGCCTGTAATTTTTACAGTGCCTTTGAAAGAAAAGTGAAATAGTTGTTTGGAAATTTTGGTGCCAGCCTTCTCTCCCTTTCTCTATACTTCCCAACCCATTGCTCAGTTTAAGCTCATTTTATAACCCTTAGTTACCTGTGCTGAAATGACACTCCTATTTAGGAAGGTGGAGAATTGGTAGAAATTTCAGTGGGCTCAGGGCTGCCCAGTTTTTACTCCTCTGCCTGTTTCCCAACGGAGTTAGAGGCTATGTGTCTTGCACGATCTGAATTTTTTATATTTTAAATGTATTTTTCACTTTTATGTTACTGATGTGACCCAATGTGCTCATTTCAGACTATGTGTCTCTGCCTTTATGTACAACATAAACAATGTACCTTTATAACTGAGATTTAGGGAAAAGAAGAAAAAGGCTTTCATACATGCACACACATTTTCTCTGGTTTTCTTTTAAAGGATTACTCACATTCTTTCCAAAAGAAGTTGGCAATACTTTTTCTCAGAAAGGAAATTAATTATAACAGCAACTTCTGGTTTCCTTAAATATATTAGTACTTTAATATTTGATATTGGGTTAAGATCTGAAAAGAGAAATAAAAGCTGTTAAATCTTTAACACATCACTTCAATTTCCTCAGAAAGTCTGGGAAAGCAATTCCATCTATTCTATTCATTATGTAAAGCAAAAGAGGATTATTTTAAATGTGTTCAGAGGCCTTAACTATGCAATATCCTGGTGGAATTCGCATGTAATGAAGATTTTAGACCAAATTCTGCTTTCAGATAAAACCACAGTACTATCTTTGACTTCAGGACTGGTTTGACTGAAAGCAGATCTTGACCACGTCCTGCTCTGGCAGATTTTTGGGCAATGTCTCCTTCCCGGCTCAGCGAACTGTTCATATGGGTCAATCCTGCTCCGAATGGAGGCTCAGGGACCATCAGTCATCTGCAATATGCTCTCATTCTGAGTGCAGAGTGAGGGAATTTGAAAACTAGATAAAGAAATGTAATATTGGTTAGCTAAAGAATTTTACTCAAAGCAATAATCCACAAATTAAAATGTTTTTAACTGGTCCTAAAAATGTCCTTTTTCAGTTTCACCCACAGAAGGAGAGGAGTAGCTGGCTAATACAATTTCCAGACTGAAAAGAAATATTTTCCTAGCTAAGCATTTCATTTGGATCCTGACAGTTCATTCAAGATCCTTTGGGTTTTCATCTCTCCACTTCAAGTATATTATTCCAGATAATAGCTACAGTATTTACCATTTTTATCTTCTCCTCTCAGTGGTTCTATAAAAGTGCTTTTTGCATATATTGGTCTAAAGTGTTTCTTGCAGGGCTTTTGAGTGTACTGGCTTTTCCAGTGTTGGCTGGAAGTGGGTGCTTAAGACACTTTTGACCTGTTTTTCTCCCCTGTTATCAAGCACACTTTTGTATACTCACTTTAAAATTAGTCTATTAACACTAATATAATTGCATTTCTTTAGAAAGTCTCTCTCCTGCATCCCCTTTACAATGATTCCTTTGCAGCTGGCCTTGCTTTTTTGGGCTGCATGTTCAGTTTTCCTGGACTAATGAACCTCATACCACTTCTGAAATGTGGAATACAGTTAGAGGGAGGGATGGTGACTGCATCCTCACCAAAAACTGTTGAGAAAGAGACATAAATTTGATCCCACCTCTGACTGAGGACATCTTTCAGCCCCATCCTAAGGCTACTAGTATAACTTCAGTCTACTAATAAAAAGTGCAAAACCACCTCTCTTCTAAAAGTTCTGTTCCCCATTTAGCCAAGATGCTGTTCCTAAGTGAGCCTTCATCAGTTCTTCAAAAGAAAGTGCGTAGATACCTCTCTTCATTCAATACTTTCAAGTGAGGTGCAAGGGGATGATGGCACATCTCCAGGTGAGAGACCTGTGCTGCAGTGAGGACAGCATGTAAGGGACTTTCCTCTTTTCATGTCTTCCACTTAGTTCTTTTAAGTGGATGTCTCCCTAATTGTATGGTTGAGGATCCTAATACTTGAGGATGTGTCCTCATCGTACAGTTTTGGATCGCAGATCCCAGATACATTAGAGAAAGACTAGGATGTAAATAACTGAAATCTACTTTTTTTGAAATTATTTTTATTTTTCCTTTCAGTTGGACTAGATGATCATTGTAGGTCCCTTCTAACTGAAAATACTCTATTCTCTATTTTATTCTTTTTAATGAGTTCAGTCTTAAACACCATTTGCACTAGTAGCTCCCCATCCTGTCTTTGGGCAACAGCTTTTTTAAGTTTCCCGTCTTCACTGCAGAGTGATTCTCTGATCACCAGGAAAGAAGAGAGAAATGGACAGTTTCCCCTGAGCCATCATAAATATTTCCTGCCAGCACCCCCATGATAAGATGGAGCTGGTGATTTCATTTTGCAGCTGCATCACAGAATGGCAAAAAGGAATCATACCGTGTTACTGATTATAGAGCTTACAAAGCCCTAGCAAGATCTCTGTCCCCACATGCCCATGCTAAAGAATGGATATGATAAAGCTTGGATATCATCCAAACCCTGCTTTCTGTCTCCAGTTTTCTGTTTTCAGCAGCCGAGCTTTTCAAATTTATACTAGAATAATGTGACCTCAGGAGATCTTTATTTAAACAAACAGAATTAGGTTGTATAGCTGTGTTTCTAATGACAGTTCCTGAAACACATTTAACAGCGCTTTGATGTTATTATTATAGCTAAGTAGTTTTCATAAGGCCCAAGTTAAATATTTCTCCACTAACTCATCAAGACAAAGAGTTGACCTCAGCTTTCTTTCAGAGTCCATCAATACAGCTCCTTGGGAAGCAGAGGGGCCATTTAAAACAAAAACAAATCCAAGAACTTCCACCTCCTCCTGTTCCATATTAGCTAAACACACTGAGCCTGCAGGGCTGCCCATCCCCTGATGGCTCCTAATAGCCATTTTCATTCTATTTTTAAGGGTAAAGTTCTTCATAAAGGTGGGCTGCCTGCTGGGCTCCTGATGGATTTAAGATCTTGATATTCAGATTATGGTGGAAGCAGCTAAAGAGGAAGGAAAATACGTTCTAGTCTCGCTGTTGTGTTCAACGGAAGTCTAATCACATCTGGCATTTTTTTCGAATTAGCATTATTTGTGTTTAGCCTTCATTAGTGCAGTTTAGATTAAGTAGTCGGTTACAGTAAACCCTACACAAACCAGGACGTGCTTTGTTTTAAATGCCATGCCGTAAAAATCTCTTAAGCTTCTCTACAAAGAGGTGTAAGGGCTATATATTTATAGACATCCACAAAAAGGATTAGAAAGGAAAATACACACATGCTTTTGTGTGAATTTAATTTATATGAATAAGATGAAGCTATTAGCAGGAAGGAAAAAGATTCTGCCAATAAGGGAGCATCACTGCATTTTGTCAGCATGATGGAAAAGTTTTGTAGCTGGGTATTTTCTTCAGAATATGCATATTGCAAAGGTCACCACCCCTGATGTTGCCCTAGAGTCTGGGCTCAGTGCCTCTCATATTCAGAGGCACATGTCCCTTACCGCTACATGCTCCTCTCAGCGTGGTCACCCCGGAAGAGCTGGGCTCATTTTCCTGCCCTTCCTGCAAAGAAGCAGCTGAGAGAAGACACAGGAAACACAGACGCATATTTCCGTCAAAGCACAGCTACAAGAGACTTGCATGAATTTTTGAGGATGGCATACCCATTATTTGGTGCTTGATCTCTCTGGTCTTGGAAAGCTCTTCTGGACCCAGGGAAAGGTTTGGGCTGCCAGGCGGATCTGGTGTCCCAAAGGGGTGGCCAACAGGCTCTTGAAAAGGTTTCTGAGTTACGTGAGGTTTGTCTAATGGCTGGAAAAGTCCTTCTACCCCATGTCCTGCTGGCAATAGCATTGCTGTTCATGTCAGTCTGTGAAGATGTCCTGTTATCCTGGATGTCCTTGTCCATGTCTTCTACTTGCCCTCTATACTTTGAAGCCTGAACTAATGTAAATCTACATTCTCCAAAACGTCAAGGCCCATTTCCTTCAATCTTCCTTTCATGAGCATTAACTCCTAAACAGTGTGGGATACATACTGTTTCCTGACTGGCACACAGCTCTCTTCCAATTCTGGATAAAATTAACAGCGTGAGCTGCTCTCCACTTTATTCAAGGCCAGATTTTTTGCACCAAGCCCTTATAATCTGGGGACTAAAAAAGTCATCAGACACCTCTGGATGCAGTGCCTGGCTGCTGGTGGCCCAGGGACCTTGTCAAAGTCTGCCACAGCCTCGTCAGCATATGGCAATGCATCAACAAGCAGAGCTGATGCAACAGCAGGAAGAATTAACCCAGCACCAGAGAAGCAGGACACTGCTGTGGGAATCTCCAGTTACTCTCCATGATCTACAGAAGTAACTACAGAAAAATAAACAAAATTTTGCTTAAAAATGGAAGGAGATATGATTTAAACCCCTCTATGGAAATTTTTAAAGCAATCAAGGGACCATACTCTGAGTTTATAAGCAGGGCACCGTGTACTGCTTGAGACTGAGTCCTTTCAGCATCTGCTGCAACTACGTACATGTGTTGAAAAGTGAATAAGCAACATTATGTTTTTCCCTTTGGGGGAAAACTCTGAAAGCACTTTTCCTCTTTAATATACTAAGAGGTGTAAAAGATTTCCTGCTACCTTCAGATGTCAGCGTCAGATTAGGATGTGATGACAGAGGACATAAGGTATTGCTGGACAGTAAAATGCCTCTGGCCACAAGCAAGCCTGTCCTCGTTAATTTTATCTCAACCCCATCTCCCTGATTTGTCACTGGCTCTGAATTCTTCAATCCCTTCTCTCCATAAAAATGTCTAGCTGTCTCTTAAATTCATTTATGCCATTGCCTTTTATGACCTTACTTGATAACTTACTTACTCTTTGTGTTTTCCATCCTGAGTAAAAAGCCCTGCCTGAATGAATTCCCTCATTGCTCTTAATTTCCTAATTTTGAGGTTGTGTGGCTGTCTGCCCTAGTTATTCAATTCCTCACCAATATGAGCATTATTTTTATGCATGCTTATTATTTCTCACTAGCTAAAAAGATTGTTGTTTTATTTTGTTTTTTAAATGGCATTTCATTTACTAAAAGATCTGTGGGCAGCCTTTTTCACATTTTTATGCCAGCTGCAAGTTTGGAAAAAGTTTTAAGAAACCTTACTTTTACACCATACATATGTATACCATACATGTAGCAGGGACCCATTACCAGGGTTGGGCCTGGGCCAGATAAACAGAGCCCTGAGTCAAGTAGCTAGCTTTGGCAAGTTTCTTCTTGACAAACTAGTCTTTTCCCATTTTCTATGGATTGTATATTTTAAACCACCCTCCTCTACTATGTCAACCATCAACAGATGAGAACATAGCTTCTACAAAAACGTTCCTCCAGGCTGTCTTGATAATTTTCACAATTCTTAGTATATTAAAAAACTTTAAGAAACAGTAATAAGAATACTATGTTCACATGTATACCTCTACTCTTCACGCCTCAGCTTGGGTTATTTGTAAAACTCTTATATGCATTTTCTATTTCAAGACTTTGTGCTCCAGTCCAGCTCGAAGGGCATTATTAAGACTTTCCTTGTTTCATTTCTGTGCAGATTTCATTGTCCGTCATGGTCAATATATCTTCCCTTAATTTTCACAGAGTCCAACCAGGTAGGTCATGACCAGATTCTTCTATAATCTTTTTATATATTTAGACAGTGTAATGAGATCATCATCCAGTCTGCTTTTTCTTTCAGGCTAAATATGCTACACTTTTTGAGTCTTTTTCTCATCTATGGCATAAATTTAACTCCTTACCTTTCCTGTGCTATTCTAAGAACTGACTAAAGCTCCAAAGCTGTAGGTGGTATTTCAATCTTTGTACTTTTGAGTAAACAGATGATTTAAAAAACATGGTGGGTCCAGCTTAGGTACAGTTCTTACACCTTTCTTAAGCAGAAGGATCTGCCTCCAGGACACTACTGAATATTACAGAAGCTGCCATTTGGGAGCACTAGTCAAAAAAAAAAAAAAAAGAAGAAGAAGAAGAAAAACCCAAAAACCCAAAACGTGACTGCTAATTCCTACATGTTGGCTATTCCTGCTGGTTATACTGGGGCCTGATGGTTATCCTTACCAGCATTCGGCCCACCAGGTAAGAGGAAGGATAAAGGCTCAAGGCATTCTTGCTCCTTTATTATAAACCATGCAGACCACAGAGCTTTGGTAGGAAATGGAGTAAATCCTCAGCAAAACAACCCAAGGTCCAGTCTGGCACATGCCGAGAGGTCTCTTATAAAGGTATTTTTTTCTTTATAGACTTATTAGTGAGAGGAAACTGAAACACTGAACCCATGGATTGTGCTGCAGCATTAAATAATAATAACCAGTTCTTCTTGTGTTACCTGTGGACTAGTAATGAAATGACTATATCCTTCCTCTCAGTGTTTAGCAGTATTAATTCCTATGTCCCTGAGTTATGTGGAAAGCATAGAGAACCCAGAGGAAAAGCTGCATTTATTTTTCAGTACCGTCTACAGTCTGATGGGGCTGGCATGGTTTGTACCAAGGAAAGATAATAATTTGTCCTACTTGCAAGGAAGGAAAAAAATAATCGGGGGGCGGGGAGGGAGGTATTTACCATAGTTGTATAAATAAGAACATTTTGATGTTGATTTTGGAGGCAGATGTGATAGGAATTGTCAGACACATAAAAGACTGTTGGTGCTGATGCTCAGTAGCTAGGACAGGCAGCAGCCGCACCCAGGACAAGGTCATGCAAGTGCAAGAAAGATAGCGGGCTAATGTCTGTATTGCTATCATTTGCTGCAAGGCTAGCACAATAGACATGCACCGTGTAGCGCTTTAAAATATTTGTTTCTAGCTGTAATTTCATGTACGAGCTGCAGCTGCTTTGCTTGGCTGATGTATATCCTTCTTTGGTGTTTGTATAAAAATGGGAAAAAATTCTAAGCAGAAAAGGACCATGTAATACATAAAGCACCACAAGCAATTTTTTTAATACTGGCAGACTGGAATTAGCCAAAGATGATGGTTATCAGGAAAAAAATGCTGTCATTAGCTTGATTTGCTCAAGTCTGGCTGATCGTATGAGCATAGAGCTACACTTTCTCGCATCCACCAAAGCATGCCTAAGATCTATTCCTGAAATTGCATCCAAGTGCTATTCATTAACAGTTTTACCATGCATATTTATTTTGCACTGCAAATGGTAATGTGTGAACAACAAAAGGGATAATTTCATTATGGAGGTGCAAGTAGCAGCTCTGTAGTTATGAGCAGGTTTATGTTTTAATTCAAAGCCATACAGCATTTTCTGCTCCAAAGATTTGACTGCAGTAACTGATGTGTTTGCTTAAAATAGCAGACGAAAAATTTGTTTCAGGAAATTTAAATCTGGATTAAACACATTTTAATGCTAATTAATAAAACATCATCAATAAAACATCATTTAAGTATCATCTTGTGCTGTGCTTTTAATACGGATCTCCTGCACCCAAGAAAATAGCTAGGACAGAGAAGGACTTTAAGCCTTATCTGTCTGTGCTCCAGGAGCCAAAACAGCAAGAGATATCATTTATGCAGCCCACCCTGGAGATGGCAGCACTGGCCAGATTTCCTGAGACGACGTGTGTTTTGACTTTCCATGCTTTACTTGAGCAAAACTTTGGCACAAACCCCAATGCCAGGATTTATATCAATAAGTATGGAAAGCCCTCAGGGCTCCATGCAGCTGCCTTTTGCAGCACGTGCAATAGCATTAGTCTATCAGTGAGCTCCATGGTTTTAGTATCTCATAACTACATGAAGAAAGATGTGATTTTTTGAAAGAAATAAAAGTCACACCCAGGAAAAGAAGATATAAAATGGCTCTGAGAAAAATGTGAGAATATGAAGAGACAGGAAAATGTTAGTATCTCTCCCTAAGATGGGTCTGAAACCCATTCTGAAGGAAGCAAATGCAACCAAAGAAAGTTACAATGCAGTTTTATGTAGCTATTTGTGTGAAAACGCAGGCTGCTTGCGTATTTGTTACACATTAGAAAAATGTATGTGCCCTGTACGTGCACAGGCTCCCTCGGTAATACAGCAGGAGCCGTGCTGTCTTGCCTTGAGACAGAGCGGGTTGCCGTCACCCAGCCTTGAGCACTGACTGCACAAACAAACAAGGAGGCCGTGTCAGTACCAGCCACATTTGGGAATTTTTTTGACAAAATGAATTGCCATCAGTGGAGAATAATTTATCATAGCTGAACTTTTTCTGATGGGAAACACTGGCTGAGCAAACCCTTTTGTCAAGAAATACTTTTCACCCGCATGTTCCGTTCAGGATGAAAAACGCCTCCCCTGAAGTAATCAGCAAATTGATACCCACGACAGTCAACAGGGATTGGTCCCTGCAAGGGTGCAAGGAAAGGTCCCTTTTCCCATGAGTACACCTTTATTTCTGCAAATTAGTATGGCTCAAACAGAAGAGTCTAAAAGCCCTCTCTCCGTGCAATGGTCACTAACTACATGGTGAGGGCTTGCTCTTGGAAGATGGAGGAATGGCAGTGCAAGGACATGAGTGCGTGTGTTCTAAGCCTCCAAACACCAGACCTCAGCTTTACCAAGGAAAATTATTTAAATCTCAGTATTTCCTAGGAAGGACAAATTCTTTGGGTGAGGAAAATGCTTCTTTTTAGGAAGGAAGTGCTTGTTGTTCCTTTGTGCTTTCTTTGAACAACACCATCCAGTGTTGCATTACCACCTTTCAGCAGAACTCTTTTAGTCCTAGTTTGGAAGCACAGGAAGTGTCAAGGGAGATCAGATATAAAGAAATAGATGTGCCTGAGGTTGCAGAAGTTTTTTCCAAGCTTGGTTGAACGTGAACAGGCAGAGAAGTTCTTCTCAGGAGCCATTGAATCTGCAGACTTATTTCTTGTACCATGTGCATTTGCAGGCTTTCCTCACTCTAAAGTTAGGAAGGGTCCTAACTTTTTAGGACTCCAGGGTCCTAAAAAACTGGGCACAGAGAAAAAAATTCCAGGGTGGGGTTTTTTGAGACTTAGGAAATATTGCCGTCTTTTCTGATGATATAATAAACAAAGAACCTATTGAAACAAAGAGACAGCTTGCTTTTTTTTTGCCTTGTCTCTCAAATATGTTACAGCTTATTTGAAGGAAGCAGGAATTAGCTAAAACTAAATGAAACAACTATCCACGATCACCTCAACCTTTGTGACAACTAGGCAAGAAGTAGTTTTCTGGTCTCACCAGAATTTTTTCTGTCTTGGACGTTTGTGGCAGCCAAGTGTGGGTGAGGGGCCAAGGTCTCCAGCCGGTTACAAGAGAGCTGTGAGGCTGAGGGAATTCTTGTGGGTCCCGTCAAAATTTTTATTTTTCTCAGGTTTCATTTCAGTTTTGATCTTCTAATGTTTACACTTCAGTAAGGGATAACAAAGTATCAAAACAAAACTCATTTCCAGCCTTCAGAAAACACCTAAATGGGTTTAGAAAATGTTGCAATGGAACACTTCAATAACATGCAAGCCTTCCTCTCTGAAGAGTTTTACATCAATATGTTTGTGGACACAAGCATTTTCCTGATTTCAACAGGCCAGTATTTCTCCTTAAAATACCTTTAGAAGGTTCTTGCCTAATTCAGACTATTGCACAGACCCCAACTCCCAGAAATCCCCTTACTTTCTTTAGGCTTTTTGAACCCTCCTAAAACAAAGCTACCATTTTCTATTTAATTTTCTGGAATAGAGAGACATATGGAAAATGGTAATTGTTTAATATTCACTGGACTTTTGCAGCAAAGCCCCAAACACAACAGTTTCTCCTCAGGTTCTCCAAACCCCTACACTTTACTATTGCGGGTCCAGAAGACAGCCAGAGACATTTCCTCCGTGTCCTCATCTGGCACTGGTGATGAGCACAGGCAAAAAGCTCTGTGTAATTGGAATCATGCTCTTAAATCCGTGGACCTTTTCAAGAAACTGAACATGTGTCGTTCAAGATCCACCAACAGAAGGAGAGCAACTTGTCCGTGAGCCAGCTGCTTCCTCATTTCCCTCCCAGTGTACTCCTAAGAAGCCCAGTGGGTAATAGAAAACTTGCTTTATTACCACCCCTCTATGTATGGATTAATGCATTCACTACAGCCTTTTAGCAAGACGCCAAGCACTCCCCTGCTCAAGTAATAGACTATAATATCCCTGACATTCAGGAGGAAACAACAGAATACAATTAAGAACAGAATACGTAATATTCGCTGAAATAAAACAGATTTCCAATCAATTAAAACAGACTCTTCTTCCAATAGCACCAGACAAATAATAAATTTACAAAACTAATCGGTTCTACACAAGCTGAGCTAATGAGTGTCATTTGGGTCACATCCTCAAATTGCAAATAAATGTTATCATTTATCAACCTAACACATTACTCAATAAATCTTCTGCACCACTGTTCATACTTATCAGCTGTGTCATTTAATATTCCTTTCTGATTTAGAAAACTATTTCCTCTGGTGCCTGACCCCTTGTAATGGAAAACTACTGAAAACAGACAGTAGCTAATTCAAGAATTGTATAATTTAGAGCTAAACAGAGCTGTAGACAGTGCTGAAATGCTCTAATATTCATTTTTCAGTGGGTCTCCTCCCAGGTTGCAAATAATACAAGCTGTTGAGGTAAAAGTTTCATTTAAGGAAAGTCAGACTGTAAGCAATGCAGTAAGAGCTTTTATGGTGTGTAAAGTCATGAAAATGATTAACCTCTGTCCAGACGAGGAGATCTGTTATCTCATTTATGCAACGGAGAATTGTGGACACTCCCAATTACAGGCATAAAACCTCCCCATCTCAGCCATCTGATGTGCTGCACGCTACTTTGCATGTGTGCTTGTAGACTGGTGATTTTGGTGATTTTAGCATTTCCCAATTCCTGCCAGGATGGGAATGAGAAAAGGGGAGACTTCCAAATGCCACCCCTTCACCAACCCCCCTCCCTCCCCCCAAAAAACACCAGAAGGGGAAATAGGTCTTGATGCCCCACAGGTGATACCTGGTGGGTTCTTTCCGTTATCCCAGCCTGCTTCCCCATAAGTGGCACCTTTTCAGGGCTCACTGCAGTCTTCTCTGCCTCGCGCAGAGAGAGACCTTTTTCTGACACTTATCCATTCCAGAACTGAATTACCCAGATTCATCTTTTTCATTGCAGACACATAAAAGCATAAGCATACAGCCACTGGGACACATCTAAGAGGGACATCTTGTGACTGACCTTCTTCATAAGTGCGTTTGTTTCTGTGTCTCAAGAGCATGTTTAGATTGACTGTCAAACACTAAAGGAGTTATGAACTGCCCTGTCCTCTTTGTGCACTTGCTTTACAACACACTGCATAGCTGTACACAATATATAGGTACAGGACCACATTTTACCAGAAGGACCTTTACTAGCAGTGCACCAGGTAGTAATGGTCCATTCGACAAACACGGCGGAGCTGGGTGCGTCAGTGGTTGACTGGCTTGTGTTCTTACGTGGATTTAACTCGCTTGGCATTTTCAATTCCCTTTCCCCTATCTCCTTCTGCTTGCTGCTATTTTTCCTATCTCCTGCCCCACTTCTGCTCTGACTAGTGCCCTTGCATTGATTCAAGTCTCCCCTTTACCATCGTCATCATTCCTGTCCTTTCTTCTTTATGGCTCCTAATATTCTTGTCGGCTTTCTTATTTTTACTTTCACCTCATATCCCATCCACTGCCTATGACCTCATTTGGTCCCCCTCCTTCATTTCCCTGCTTTCCACTCATCTGAGTCCTTACCCTTCATCATTTGAGTCAGATAAGTTTTCTTATCCCCAACCTGCCTCCTGCACCAGCATGGCTAAAAGCAAAGGCGAGACAGGCTTTTTGTTGTCAGTTTGAGCCTTGTTGTGATAGAAACCCCAAAATGCAAAAAGATATGACTGCTCCAGCAGCTGGAGACCCAACATGAGCAGGCTGAGTCACCCCTCAGTAGGAGCGGTAGGAGTACGGATGGTGCATGCCAAGTGCAAAGCTCTGCAACAACTCTCTGGCAAGCTGGAGGGGACTGAGGTTTGCAAATATTTCCCCTTTGGGGAAGTTTTTGTTACAAAGGCAGCAAAAATCACCTCTTTGATACAGGAGGACTCTGCTGTCAAGTAACATGTTCTCATAGGTATAGCTGGAGATGAAATCCAAAATAACGTGGCTTAAATTATGTAGCCAAAAGCAAACATAAGTGTGGAGAGAGTTACAAGCAACTGAAAATTAGAGGTTGATTATGGGAACTGTAGGCAACCTTAACTTAAAAATATCATGTTTCTCACTATAGATAGGGTTCCCATACGACTTATAAAGAAGTCTAGATCTAATGAAATTCTCCAGCACAAGCTGTTTTGCAGTCCTTGTGAACTGGCCTTAACATATTAAGTAAGTTCTCTCCTATCTGATTTCACTAAGAATGTATGGAAACAAGCAAATCTGCCATCTCTGATTTCCATATCAACAAAATTCAGATAAACATG
The DNA here is from genome assembly GCF_034638445.1 of Ciconia boyciana. Classification (NCBI taxonomy): domain Eukaryota; kingdom Metazoa; phylum Chordata; class Aves; order Ciconiiformes; family Ciconiidae; genus Ciconia; species Ciconia boyciana. The sequence continues at coordinate 6,634,754 of NC_132943.1, read as the reverse complement.
CCAACACTTCAACTGCTTGTTTGAACTGTAGTTTTGATCTTACTGCTTTCAGTGAGAGTCCTGAACACTTAACAATGCTGGAATATCCAAACTGGTATCTGCTGTGTAGATCTGAGAGGGAACTTTACACTTGACTGTTACACTTATTTTAATGTTTGTTTATATAATTTAATAAACACAGGAGTACTATAGATGGAATCTAGCAATGTGGAAATATCTCAAAAATAGTATGCATAACGTTTATGGCAGAGGATAGTCATAACACATCAACCACTATTAAAAGCACATTTACTTGAATTTTAGGGCTGCACTTCACACTGCTAAATGTCTTAAGATATGTTTATCCAGCCATTTCTGATGTAACATGCAACATTAAGTTACAGTAAATGCATTTGCAGTGCCTGTTGACCACTTTAACCAGTTCAATAAACCATTCATAATAAGATACATGCACAGAAGTGTTGCATAAGTATTGGATAAATCATCATTATTAAAATACTCAGCCCTTCAACTAAAATAACACCTTTTCTTTGAATGTTAATATGCTGAAACTCATCTGAGCTACAAAGTCTCTTTGCACTTTTAGTAAATATTTTCCTTTGTGAGCCCAGTCTGTGTGTATTGTGTGTGTGTGTGAATACTTCAGATGAATGTTTTCCGGCAGTACTTACATTTCTGTATGCACCTCACCTGTAACGATAATGAACAAGTTAAGCATTTTGCAGAGCTTTGTCTTTGCTCCAAACTATTTCTTTCCTCTTGCACATAAAGAGACTGCTGTTTCCTTAACTAACTGTGTTTCAGCATTTAGAACAAACTTCAGCTTTATAACCTGGAAATATTTTTATTCCGTCATGTTATCTACTTCAGGCAGCTTTTAGGTAGTCTCACGTGAGGTGAACATGCAGGCTATTCCATGACAGTATCTATTTTCAAAAACATAGAGGCCACAGCTGAGACCATTCACAAACCACCCTTCTAGTATTTGCTATTTTACTCTAGTGTATATTTTTACATAGAAGTAGCAAGTAGATGTGCACAGGGATGTGAACTTTACACAAATCCCCTGCCTGTTTATTCCGTGAAGATATATACTATACCTTTATTCCTTTCCTAAACCATTCTTCATTTAATTACCTCGTTGTGCCACATATTCATTACACTCATGCACAACCAATTTCCTCTCTTTGTGCTTTCCGCTCGTTCTTCTCCTGTTCAATAGTGTGCAGAGCCCCAGTCATTCCCTGCATATATCACTCCTCTTCCTACCGCAGCTTCTGCAAAGCCTGGCTTGCAAGCTGAGGAAGAGACAGTTTCAGAAAAAAAAATTACCAACCATTTAACAAGACTTTGAGCACCAGTCATCTGGATTTACTCTGTGGGTCTTTAAGCTGATATTGATCACAAGGAATAACTCTGAAACAGTAGTGTCCTGGGCAAATAGATAGGAACAGCAGAGAAGTTTTTTTTACCCATGCTTCCAAGTATCAAATGCTCCATTATAAAAGCCACTCTGGTTATAATTCCTCTCTTATCCTAACTTCTTTCTGCTGCTTGCTATTTTCAGTAAAACCTAATAAATAGTTTCTGTGGGGTTTTGCTTTCAAAGATAAAGAATAATGGTTGTAACTCCCCTCGGGTGCCTGTTCACCATGGTTACCATGTCACATTTCTCAGAGCTGCTCGTTGACTGAGCTTCGGGCCACAAAGACATGGGCTGAAGGAGTGAGATCCTACCAGGACAGGGGAGCAGCCTGGGGTCTCCTAAGGTAACAGAATAAATTAGAGGGTAATTGCCACTGTGTAAGCAGTGGCAATCATAATTTATGTTTCAAAAAGATATGACGTCAGAAGCTTTAAAAAAAATCACCACCCTTGGAAAGCCAGGCAAATTAACACAAGGTACGTAACGTGTCTCATCCTATAGTTGGTGGTAGTTATTATTGCAAAATCTTTGACCTTATTGCCCCCAAATTTCAAAATTTTCTCTCCGAGCTCTGCCATTTCTTAATTTTGCCCTTCTTCAACAGTATGCATTAGATTTTAAAAAGCTTTGCCCATAACACTAAGCAGAAATCACAGGATGATGAATTTTAAACTTTGATTACATACAAATTAGAGAGACAAGAATGCATCAATATGTTACTGTTCTGAGAAATGACTGAAGTTTATTCTCTCGTGGTTGTAGAAGTCTGTATGAAGATACCTGTATGAAGATACTTATTTAATTACATCATAGAGCAGGATGCACTCCATATAGTGTAGTGTCTGCTGACTGGGTTTTCAAGATTAGTAAGTATGCTCGAAAGATAAGAATCTGAAAAACATCACCTAATCAGTGTGCTCTCTTGCCATGGATTTTATTGCACACGTTAATTGGCATTAGCAGTCTGTTTTACTTCAGGCTCTGCAGCATTTTGGACATCTTTTGCAACTATTTCAGTAAAGTTTTGGTAGAGCGCTCAGGGTGTTAAGCACATGTTCACCATTAGCAATAATGGGAGTCATGCACATACTGCTATCAGGACTATGTTTACTAATTACCTCCAAGGCTTTATATTCTAAACTGAATATATTAAGTGCAGCATTTGCCACAATGCACTTGAGTTTCTTTCATTCATACTTCTATTCCGGTCTCCAGACAGACCAAATATTCTGATCGTGTCACTCTTTGATGCTAAATTGGATACAAATGTATTCAGATAATTAATCACACTCAGTGCTTATTGTGCATCTTTCTTATTACTATGCAAGCAGACTTCGCACAGCTTGTAGTTTGTTATCAGATTGCATGAAAACAGCTGATTACCTTTCTTCTCATATAATTACATTAACAGCGACTCCAACTTCCTTTCTCTATGTATCTTTGACCACGTGAAACATTTCAGGAAAGACTCATCAGGAAAAAAAGAGCAATATTTCACATTATCCAGGTTTCAGTAACCACTGTCAAGCACTATATTTTCAGAAATACCCAGTATTCCCATCCCCATAGAAAGCAGAAGTAAAAGAAAGAAATCCCTTCTGCTGTCACCCAGGTCCAGTGGAGCTAAATTCTGCTCTTAGTTGCATGCTTCTGTTTCTGCCTGGTCGTGGTCATGCTTAAGGAAAGACTCTGCCATGGCTGTTACATGAAGCACCTTTTTCCGTTAAAGCTACTATCATTCAACTTTTCTCCATTTAAAAATAATTCATAGCCTATGTTCTCTGGGTGAACTTTTTAAAAAGTTCATTCTATTATTTTTAAACAAAACTTTGCGGAAAGCTGGATTAATGTGGTTTGGGGTTCACATGAGGACCCAGGGAGAAAATACAGTACTGACATGAACCCAGAAACGCACCTAGACTGATCTATTTAGCCTTTTCACTGATGTCAAGGGGTTTACACAGAGTAAAACTTGGCTGAATGTCACCACCACCTTTCCCAGCAAGAGTCACATTCTGGAAAATGTCACTAGTCCAACCTCCTTCCTCAACAGCATCAGTCCAGAAGCAAATAAAGCTTTAACATTAACAGTGTACCTGAACACTCTAACATTCACAGTGTACCTGGAAATGCTTCCTTGGCCTCCCTTCCATTCCTCCCGCCCAAAAAAAACCAGAAAAAAAAAGAGTGCAAAAGAAAACTAGATCGACTTGGCCACAGAAACATGTTTTCTGTGCACCTTTATTTTCATTGTTAAATTATTAAAACATCCAAAATTACCATGATCCCTGTTGAAACAAGTCACTGACTTTTTTTCCTTATCATTCTGGGTTATTAGGGCTCAGATTTTTTTACCTTATCCAGGTATTGCTTTACTCTGTGTCCATAACCCCAAGAAAGCTGGTTCGGGACCCTCCTTTGGGGATGAGTGCTCTTCTTCCAGCCTGCCCGCAGCTATCCTTCTGGTGTTCCTGCCTTGGGGAGCTGCCCAGAGCCCTCTGCCTTCCCTGTGGCCAGCCTCCTTGTCTGCTCTGAATGAGATATAGAGATTTATTTCTGGAGCCCCAAAAAGAGAGGTGAGCCCTATTTGGACTTAGGCACTTGTTAATTTGAAAATGAGATACAGCCACAGTTCAGCCTTTTAATGATGAGCAGAGCCTAAATAGCTTCACATAAATTTATGCTGATGATGTATATTTTTAAAATAAACTAGAAGTGTTACTTGGTGACTATTATTTTAATTTCATCTTGACAGGATGTGTAATTTTTTAGTTTTATTAGGTTGTATGAAAGTGCACATATAAGATTTTAGCTCCCTTTTTGAGCTCCCATAGTAGATATTTTGCTTTGTATTGAATCTGCATTGTATTATTAATAATTGCCCCTTTTTATCTGATAACTTCCAGGAAAGGGAAGAAGAGTGGCTTAAATTCTATGAAGAAATTAAAAGCTTTGCTGGCAAAAGATTAACACTGTATTGACCCACTTTAGTGTTCTTTTCAAGACTAACATTAAAGGAGAATTCATCATCTAAGCCTCCCCTAAATATCAACCATTAGCCCGTCTCTAATATAGAAAAAAATATTGCTACTCTTATTAAAAGTAATGGTAGACATAAACCAGAGAAGACTTTGTTCAAGATGCTCTAATTGGCTTGATCCATTGAAAACAAACATAGAACTGCTGTGTCCCAGAATAGCGGATAAAATCACCCATGTTTTCCCTGTGCAGCTTTTGCTGACTTGTACATACTGCTGAGTGGATAGATTTTATTTGCTCAATATTTCAATAGGAAGGACTGCCAATCAAGCATTCATTTCCAGGGATGGATGAATCTGTGCTAGTAAGAGTTGCTTAAGAGCCATAGTTTCTTGTAAGTGTTCATAAGAAGATTCTTCAGTTCAATTCTGTCCCACAGTGCAATTACAAATTCTTGTTTCTTACCATACATCTTTTGTTTGAAAAACAGAATGCCTGGGCAGTTCATATGCTTATTTGCATAGGGGCATTTTATAGCACACACCAACAACCCTGTTCCCTTTATGTAATTATATCAGTTCAGCTTTTTCTAGGGCTTTCTCCTCCTTCTTATTATGGCTTCACCAGCACCAAACTTCTCTGTGCGTGCCTCTAAATTATCTTCTTGGCCCGATCAATGTTTAGAGCTTTAATCAAACTGAATTCAGACTCCGCATCCTTTCTCATTAGTTTGGTTACACTTAAAAAACTGTAGAGACAAATAACATTCATTTCTATTATACTTTGGAATCACTTCTGGGATCAAATTATCTTTCACACCTGGATGAAGCTGTTGACTTCACTGGGATTGCATGTGCAGATATGAAAATAGAATACAACAAGATCATTTGATGCATAATAAAATAACGCTTTCAGAAAATTAACTCTCCTTTCTGCTGGGATAAAGCAGTGGTACGAAATCAACTGTAAACACATATTTACAGTTCAGAGCCCTCAATTATTTTCCCAAAGGTTATCTTTATTTGTCTGTACATTTACTAGGAGGGTAAATCCCTCTGGTAGCTCTTACAAAATTTCGTAAACCTTTTATTTTCTTATTAATGACTTCCCTCTAAAATTTTCAAAAAGGGAAGGTACTTCATGAACTTTGTACTACTTTGGTGTGTCATATGCATGTTTAAATACTTACTGGTTACACATCTGTATCTCACCACTTACAGCTGATAGGGAAGCAAACCTTTCAATGAGGTGCCACGGTACCAGGCATTATCTCATCACTGCTTTTAGACTCCTATGCTAGAGGAAAAACAACTGGTCTTCACTGTTCATTTCACATATGAAGCAGAATAGCCTTTGAAATGTCTGTATGATTTTTGTACATATTCTCTGTGAACATGAATGTGTACCATATTTTCACTGCTAAAATATTGGAACTTTTTCAGATGGCAAATTGTCCACAAGCTTTCTCCTTGTAAACAGGAGCATCATTATTTTATCTTTTTTTTCTTTTAAAAATTAGAATATGAAAAGAGAGAAATCTCTGCCCTCAGATAATTACCCAAGTAAACTAGTTTCATCTTATATCAAAAGCAAGCCAATAACTATGTTGCAACAAAAGACATAACGTAGCATTAATAAAAGCAGTTTTAATTACTCCTATGATTATATGAGATGAAGGTAAAATTACAGCTTCAGGTCTCTGATGGGCAGGAGTTATATCTCACTTTCTACTTCTCGTTTGTGGAAATCCAGGATGTTTCCAATTATGCTATTTTGGGGTATTGTTTTAGATTTCAATCTTTTCCTTCCTTTTCTCTGCCTCCTCCCATTTTTTATTTCTATTTTACTAAGACCTAGAATTTAATTTCTTTAGAAGGCCAGCTTAGAGCATCTCACTCTATGTAAGCGTTTGAGTTCATATACTCTGGACCACTTTGAAAACGTGAGATGAAATACTATTGTTCTCTTCTGATATTCCCTGGGACACAACACTGTCTGACAAATACCTTCTCAAGCCCAGACTCCGCTACTTGGATTAGCAGAGCTTGCTGCATCCCAGGAGAAACAGTCAGTCTGGAGGTAGCACAGACATGTCCTCCTCTTCTTGCTGTGTCAGAACTAAAGCCTGGATCAAACATCCTCAAAACCAAACAACCTTGTGACAGGAGAACAGATGGACATCCACAATTTAAAATCTCTCTGGAATTCCCCTGGAATACTTAGCAGTTTTTCTTTTGTAGTTGTTGTTGTTGTTGTTGTTTTATTAAACAGAGCTAGATTAAAAAGTATCATCTCACTGAAGAAAGTGAAAATTGTAATGAGTTTTGTGGTCAGGCAGTAATTATATTAGCTTTCCCTAAAACTGGATATATTCAAATTCTCATCTAATTATGTTTTCAAAATGAAGCAGGGGAGAGAAAGGTCATAGTATTATAGCCAGCATATTTTGTTTTCCTCTGGAAAGAGTACAAGAATAGTTTCAATGGAAACAGTTTGAGATTATGCTTGATAATTTGTAATTAATTCTCCAGGGTGCTGTGAGGCCTAATTAATTACTTGTTGGAAAGCATTTGGAGGTATTTGGATGAAAGTTGCTATAGTAATGCCAAGAATTGTTGTTATTGTTATCGTTAGGTATTTTCCATCCCCAAATGCAGTTAGGTGGAAAATGTACCTTTATTACCTTACGATATCTTACAACCAGGACTAATCTGCTGAAAAGCAGTATTTAAAAGCTGAGAATAATTCTCTCTGCAGTGAGAAGCTGAAGATGTTTATTCGAAAACTGTGAATATAATTTATGAATAAGCCAAATACATAAATTGCATTCAGAAGTTCCACAGTAATAACACACTTTATATTCTCCATCTGCAGATAAGCAGGTGCATCTATTTGCAGAATTTGTCTTATGTTATGAAACTGTCTTCAGTGCTATGAAACTACTGTATCATGAATGCCTCCGTGTGTTTAGCATCCAGCCTTTGTTCTCAGGTCTGTCAACAGGAACATGTCACCCAAATGCAATTAACCCAAATTAATATAATAATGGAGAGTATGAAGATATTAGGATTCCTGTTCAAATCAGGATGATACCTTGGTACAAAAATGAGAAACTGATCCATACCAATTTATTTTTCAAAGCACTTGGGTTTGTAGAGTGGAACAGACTCACATGTACAAAAGAAGACAGATGTTAGCCCTTCTCCCAAAAGCCAGAGAAAAAAAGGACAGCTTCACAAAAAAAAATTGCAGGAGGCTTCAGCAGGAGGAAGGAGCTTGCTTTTGCAGTGCGGTCTCTGCTGTTCAGCTGAGCTCTGAGCTGTGGAGGAGGGAAACTGTGAGCAATGGAATAAAAGTTATGTGCAAGGACCCAAGAGCCTTTTGGTGTCTCCAGCCAGAATTTTAAAAATGTTCAATCTTGGTATAGAAACTGAGAAAGCTGTAGAGAATTTTCTCGGAATTATTTATAGACTCCCCCCCCCCACCCCAATCCTACTGTTTTATGGTAGCTAAATCTAAAGCAATTGGTTAAATTATGCTCTGTAACCCCTAACCATATCTATGTGTTCATCTTAAGTATCAAATCCCGTTGAAAATACCTGCAGTTGTGAAAAAGGATCTATTTGTGTTACACTGAGGAGTCCAAGGGATAGGAAATTTTCCTGAGGTTTCCTCGCTGTGAAGAGCTAATAACCCGAGAGGTTAAAGCAGGAGGCTTTGCTATACTCTGTTTAGACAAAGAAGAGCTGAAGTTTGAAACTAGTGTATGTCTTCCAAATACAGATCTACCCTGGGGGAACCCTGCCAGTGCTGTAAAAGTGTGGGTAAAAATAGACAGCAATATGCATGCGATCTACAGTACCTGTAATAACTATATAGAGAAGAGAAATATGGTTTACTAATAGTAAGTCTTCATGCTCTCTTCAGAAGAAGAAAGATCTCAAAATGTATTGCTTCTAATATTTTTCCAAGGTAGTAATACATGTATGAATTAATCTCAACATGTGCACAAGTTAAATATATAACACTATTTTTTATGGTGTTTAATGTGTAGTTCCCTCAAGCACTGGCTGTCTCTAACAAGCAGGTTGTGGTGTCTCTCTGTTTACCTTGTTAGCAGTATTCATTTCTGTTATCACTCTTCTGGAAGAACAAAGTTTCTAGATGTGCCTCAAAGGTGAACATAATTACGCTGTTTACATTGCTATTCCTACAGGGATCATAAAATAGTACTTAGAACAATGTTTACAGTCATCAACGAGGCAGAAATCACTCTGTACATACCAGAACGGCAGCAAACAATACCCCGTCACTAGCTAATTACAGATGGGACTGTGCTGTATAAAGATCCCCCGTCTTGCACGTGATCTAGGTGCTGGATACATCAGTAGCCTGAAGCATCCAGCAATTACTCTGTCCATCAAATCAAAATTTCTCTAAGGTGTTTTCTTTTCACTGGGACCCTGCAGACAATGACACTTACCAATTTCTAATTTTATATTCAAAGCAACACAATAAATAAACCAAATGTAATGAAGCACGCTTTAGTGCGCCAACTAAAACGCATCCTTCCTCGATGGCAAACTTTTTCATTTTTCTGTTACGGTCAGGAACAAAGTAGAGTGAAGCCCATAGAACAGTTTCCTTTAACTTCAGTAGATTTTGGGTCAGATGTTTGCAGTGGGGTTCACAAAAAACAGGAGTTAAGTGGAGGGTGGCTGCTCGTCCTCCTCACCACCCTGCAAGCCACCTTCCTCCTTACGCACATGTGCATTGGGAACATAGCTACAGCGACACTTTTAGAAGTTACTTCTGTAAAATATACAAGAAACACTGATGTAAGACAGCATAGCAAGGGTAATTTGTGCATTGCTCATAGGCGACAACTCGGAGGCAGTTGGGTTTTAGCACAGAAACAGGTATTTTCCTTATTTCCTGATTGCTAATCACCAGTCAGTCTGTTCCATTCAACCTAAGGTAACTGTGATATGATCTTATATGCACAGTCTTCCTGTTGTAATATTAAGCTTTTCCTGGCTGACACTTTACATTCATCATTTGGTGACTTGGTAGTCAAATATCCTTGCTGTTTGCCGCAGGGAGAGCAGAGGGGAGGCGTCAGCTCCCTCACACATCCATGGGAACATCAATGAGAGAAGTTCAAACTAATCAGCCAACATCATCAAATATGTATCATAACAACCCAAAAGCTATCATTTTGGAGAGAGGAAAAAATAATAAAAGAACTACAGCATATGAAATGCATCAATGATACAGCAAAACCAATTTTTGTGGGAATCCTTGGACCTTGTCGACACAGCACTGTTGTTTATGGAGGCAATTACGCCGGTATAAACATATTGCTGATACAAAAGTGCAACTTTAGAAGCTAACCAGATGGAGGACATAACTTTATGCTGGTTAACCTGGACAGCATAAGGGTCTGGGGAACCCTGTGGGACAGTCATGCCGTGTTGCTGGCCCAACGAGGTCACCTGTGGGTCCCCCTGAAACCTCAGCGTTGTAGCCGAGGGGCTGGGGCTGAGGTGAGCAGAGCCCCCAGTACAGGGGTGCCAGTAGAAGAAGTACACCGAGGCACTATAGCTACATCTTCTGTACATACACCATGCATTGGAAATTACTGTCCAGAGACAAAAAAGAGTTTTGAGTGGTTTTCAGTCATTTGCCCTTTTTTTTTTCATCTGTCTAAGAGTGAGAGCTGGTGAAGTCACTGAGCACATAACCATGGATGACAGCGAGGTCAGGGTTTCCACCAAGCTGTGAAGCTTGTTCTTAACACAGCACCTCCAGCTGCCAAACACAGGCCAAATTCAGGGTTACTGCTGTCACACATATTTAGGAGATAACAATCATGAAAGAAAAGGCATAAGAGTCCACCAGAGGTACAGTACATACATTATCAATTTCAAAACCCATCTGTTAAATCCTGATCTCGAGACCTATTTCCAGCTTGACAAAATAAAGCTCTAAGAAGACAGAGGCATCTTCTAATCACTCAGAAGACTGAAATAAAACGTTTTCACGTCATGGTTTGCTGTATCTTTTTTGCCATTTGTACATCATATTACAGTCTCAGCTACTCATTGAGTTCTGCACTTACATTAGTTAAACTGAGACTGGAGCAGGTGTTGGCTGCCATTCTCTTTACAGAGTTTCAAACTGAAGAACTTAGCAGGTCTCAAATACTTCAGTGCTGAACCTGTGTTCATATTATTACAAAGAGGCAGTTTTGATGTCCTTGTCTTTCCAGAACACTATTCATATTATCCTCTGCAAATGGGGAAATATTTAGAAGCCTGCACTACCTCTAGAGCATTGACAAAATTTATGAGCAAATTTGTTGGCATATATGAATTTTTAAATTTTTCTTATTTCATCTTAGACTAAACTCTCCAAGTTCAATAGCCATTCACATATAAGTCTCATTTATTCTGATGGACTTCTTTCTGCACCTCTCAGTAATAATGGATAAATGTTTCAAATTAATTATGTAATTAGCCATCCTCAATATCATTGTATAACTAGATTATTTTAGCCATCTACATTAACGTGATTTAGCAATTAAGATTCACATAAGGAAAAAAAAAAAAAAAACACAAAAAAAAGGGAGCAACTGCTCACAAACTTTCAGACACATGTAGAAAACATGGCTGGAAGCTGGGGGTAGCACAGACAGAAGACTTCAGCGTGGTGCTTTCAGGTGTCAAATACGACTTGTCCCCCTCCTCTGGAGACCTGTTCTGGTTGGAATGACCCTTTCGTTATGGCCCTGACCACCCCTCGAGCAGAGCCAGCGGTGCTGATTAACCTGCGAGACTAAATGAGCAGGAGCAAGCAGCAGCTCTGTTTGCGTTTATAGGGAGGTTCGTACACGGACCCCATCCGGGTGCCGTGCTGGTGCGATGGGTCGTGTCACCCCACGCATGCTCATCCCAGCAAGGTCATCACCCAAGAAAACACCCTGATTGCACCTGATTGCACAGCTTGTCCCCCAAAATGAAGCAAAATGCCTCGTACATGCAGGCGTTTATAAAAAAGTGCATTTTCATTCCCTGGGATAATATTTCCATATTGTTTAGTCACCTCTTAGTCATCTCTAAATCATCTCACACTTGTTTTCTCTGGTTTCCTTCTTCTCCTTCCAAATGTTGCCAAAATAATTGCACCCTTCACACTGATCGTGTTGCAGCCTCTTTTTGCACACACCATTGCTCCCTAATCACTGTTTTCTTTTCTTTTTCTTTCTTTGAGACCAGAAGGGACTCTGGATCTATGTATCCAACCTTCCATAACGTGTACCAAACACCTGTCTTCCAGAAAGACACTTCACCTTGATATAAAGATGTTAAAATTAAATTTGTCATTTCCATTGCTGTTTTAATTTCTAACTATCTTACTTTTCTGAGTATCACCCTAAATTTCTTTATTGCAATCATATTTTAATTTGTATATGGATAAACTCATGCACACTTTCTTAGGTGGATGAGGAGGACTAGAACACATTCAAGAAATCTGTTTCTAGGAAGCTCTAAATTACATTAGTAATATATTTTAGTAATAACAATCAAGCCTGGCTCATTTCCTTGGGATTAATGACTAGCTGGGAGAGCTGATGGCCCCAAGTAGTAGTCATTATTTTATTAGAGATTTTTTTTTTGTTTTTAATTAGGCAAAGATTAGAAAAAAGCCTGTCTTGTCTGTGCATAAGAGGAATAAGAGCATCACAGGAGAAAAAATACAATCACTCAGAGTAGAGAAAAGGTCTCTTTAAAATGTTTGATAACCTTTGGTAAGATCACCAGGTTAATACTGTAACACACCAGTGTTTTCTGTGGGTTTCATCTCTTCTCTCAGTGTTTGCATTTCTCTGCTCCCAGAGGGTTTTTTTGTTGATGTTTTGAAAAATGAAGCATGTAGATTTTGAGGAACATTTGTAAATATATTGTGCAGTTTTAGAAAATGTTTTACAGCACAATCTTTTATAGAATTTCTTTTTTTTCTTATAGAATGCTTTGGATTGGAAGGGACCTTTACAGGTCATCTAGTCCAACCACCCTGCAAGAGCAGGGACATCTTCAACCAGATCAGGTTGCTCAGAGCCCCGTCCAACCTGACCTTGAATGTTTCCAGGGATGGGGCATCTACCACCTCTCTGGGCAACCTGGGCCAGTGTTTCACCACCCTGATTGTAACAAATTCTTTCCTTATATCTAGTTTAAATCTACCCTCTTTTAGTTTAAAATCATTACCCCTTGTCCTATTGCAACAGGCCCTACTAAAATGTCTGTCCCCATGTTTCCTATAGGCCCCCTTTAAGTACTGAAAGGCTGCAAAAAGGTCTCCCTGGAGCCTTCTCTTCTCCAGGCTGAACAACCCCAACTCTCTCAACCTTTCTTCATAGGAGAGGTGTTCCAGCCCTCTGATCATTTTTGTGTCCCTCCTCTGGACCCGCTCCAACAGGTCCATGTCTTTCCTGTGCTGAGGGCCCCAGAGCTGGACGCAGTACTGCAGGTGGGGTCTCACCAGAGCAGAGCAGAGGGGCAGAATCCCCTCCCTCGACCTGCTGGCCATGCTGCTTTTGATGCAGCCCCGGATACAGTTGGCCTTCTGGGCTGCAAGCGCACATTGTTGGCTTATGTCCAGCTTTTCATCCCCCACTACCCCCAACTCCTTCTCCTCAGGGCTGCTCTCAATCCCTTCGTCCCCCAGCCTGTATTGATACCGGGGGTTGCCCTAACCCAGGTGCAGGACCCTGCACTTGGCCTTGTTGAACCTCATGAGGTTCACATGGGCCCGCTTCTTGAGCTTGTCCAAGTCCCTCTGGATGGCATCCCGTCCCTCAGGTGTGTCAGCTGTACCACTCAGCTTGGTGTCCTCTGCAAACTTGCTGAGGGTGCACTCGGTCTTGCTGTCAATGTCATTGATGAAAATATTGAACATTGCTGAAAATATTGAATATTGAATTATGATGGGTGGATCTGTCTGACTTTGAGTCTGTCAACTGGAATGCATTGAAAATGGGTGAGGAAAAGGAAGACTGGGAAATGTCAAAGATCTATAAATCATAAAAAAAACCCCACTCTTGGGAATAAAAAAACCCCAATGAGCCAGAGTTTTACAAACTGGTCATTTTAATCCCTCTTACTAGAAAATATTGGAACACATAGTTAAATTAACTAATTGCAAATACCCAGAAGATAATAGGGAAATGGGTAACAGCCAACATGAGTTCATCAATAATTTTGTCACTATTGTGACAAGATTCCTCATTGAGAATTGTGTTCGCTATTTTCTTCTATCACAAGGCAAGATACTTGTGCCACCTCCATGAACTTTTCTTACACTAACATGGCTTAGATGAGCTTACTAGGGTGGGTAGTGAAAAACTGTTAGAAAACCCACACTGAGAAGACAGGCAGGAGGGGCCTGAGTGTCCGAAGAGGCGGACCTGGCAAGCAGCCCCTGAGAGAGCTGCTGCATCCTCAGCTTCCTGCAAATCCATGTTTCATCAGTGACCGGTGAAGGTCAGAGCACAGACATAAAATTTACACTTAACATGAAGCAGAAGGGAACTGCAAGCACACTGGAACATGAAAATAAAAATAATAATAATAAAAATTCAAAATGGTCTTGAATTGTGGAGTTGACCTGGGGGGGGGGGGCGGGGGGGGGGAAAGGTGCTATTCAATAGGAACAAATTTCGAGTTTAAACAGGAGCAATCAAACAATCAGCTGCACAAATACAGGATGGTGAAGAGTGCCTAGTTAGGGGTGCTGTAAATCAGAAAAAAGACACTGAGCTCAACGAACAGTGGCTGAGAAGAGCAGAAAGTATGACCAGAGGTTTACAAAACATGCAACTCACATAGGCACATACCCACACCTTGTTTTGGGGAAAGAAGAGGCATGGTACTAAATGACAAGGTGGTACAGACAGTGATTTCATAGACAAAGATAAGAGCAAGAATGTTTGAGATCAGAGTGATTCTGAGGATGAGTTTTTCTAACCATACCTGACCAGGTTGCTCTTGGGTTTCTTCGCAGCTTTTGTGCTTCTCAAAAAAAGCTGTCAAGAAAAGGAAAAGGGAAGAAGCCTTCTCAATGTGTCTGATAAGCAGGAACTACATACCTTGCATAAGAAAAACTTAACCCACCATAGAAAAATTGCTGCGCAAAGTTCAGATCGGTTTGATCCTCATTTTCAAAACAACTTATAAATTACCATCATCTTGCAGGTTGTCTCTCTCTTTAAATGTATTATTTGTAACTTCAAATGTTGTAGCTAAAGAGAATTAGTGCCCGTGACAATGTTGTTTTCAGTTCAAGTAGACTCTTGATGACTTTGTCTTTGTTAACTTATTTGTCTTGCTTTGTGAAATTATCTGCCATTAACTCATCATGTTCTGTAAATCCTCTGCAGTAATAACTACGTGCCACAGCCCTTCTGTCTAGTCAGTTGAGATCTGACAGCCTCTGTTTGCTAAACGTATCACTTCACTGAGACTTTGGAACACACTTTTCATCTCTCTCCATTCTCATTATCCAGCTAAGGTCCTTATAACATATGGTCCTATTTTCCTAATTGCATTCACTGTTACACGTCAAACCAAGCTAATCTTTCAAACCGTCAGGCTAATCAGTACAAAATACATGGCCACTGTTTGCACACATGCTGGTAACAAGAGGGGAACAGGACCTACACAAATCAGAAAATGCCACTGAGTCCCAGCTGGCTTGTTTGTTCCTCCTTCATTTTCTAAGATTATCTGAAATACATCTTCTTTCACATTTACATTTTCAGAGTAATTTTCTCAGCAGAGAACTATTAGCACTGGTGGTTGATGTCCTACCCAGATAGACCTTCACCATAAAGTACGACTTTGGCTACTGATTCCCACGAGACAGATCTTAAAGTGAATAACCAAAATTGTTCAGTATGTTATTATTATTCACAAGAAAATACGACAAATTATTTAACCACCTTTAAGGCAGCAAAAAAGTAGAGATAGTCGGTGTGGTAATTACCACTCTGTTGTAGGTTTCTTATTTGATAAAAATAAAAGGTAACATGCAGCCTGTAATTTACTTATCATATCTCTGACACAATAACAGGAGGCCTGATCATTCTCCTAAAGCAAGTTAGCTGGGAACACGCAGAGAGAGGTTAGGGGAGATACTGGTTTGTCCATTTAAATACGGCTACAGACTATAAGAAACAAAGCCAAAGAAAAACTCTGTGCTTGCATTTTAAAAAAAATTTTGTTATCTGGGCCAGCTGATACATCATAGACAATTCCATCAAAGCTGTATGAATTCAGTAGACCTGACCTAACTTCTAATGCACCTTCAGTAAATCACTGAGTTTTCTGTAATCTTGAATAAATGTACCAGAAACCTGAGGTCTGAGCCATCAGCACTCTCTTGGAGAACCTGCATTAGCTAGATGCTTTGATTTAACCAAGCAAATTCCAACAGCTAAAAGCAGAATACACACACAGAAGAAAGGAACACTCATTGGGCCAATTAGCAATTTTCTGTTTACAAGCTATTTTTCCTAATTCCCTTGTAAAAAGCTTTCAAGTTTCCCAATCCAGTAGCCCAGTGGAGGTGAGGCTGCTGCAGCTCCATGCCCTGAGACTAAACCAGCAGTGAGGCTGAGCATGTATGCCCGACAGGCACACCACAAGCACACATATACAACACACATATACAGGTTGACACGGACAGTAACACTCATGCAAACACAGATGGTACCAATGGTCTCATCCTGTGTCCCTCTCTGGTGGATCTGGATGAAGGTCCATTCGTGGGAAGTACATACACATATGTGGTGTGGATCCCTCCACTAGCCAGACTTAGACACCTAGTCCACCCATGCCATGAATGAGTGATTTAGATCACTTACTTAAAAGAATCACCATCAAAGGTATTAGCAAAAGTGGTTTTAATATGATGTTGTAAAACTGTGACTTAACTAAGTTCGATGGCAAGGTTCATTCTCTTAATTACTGTATGGAAGAAACATACAAAAGAAAATTGGGTTACACTCAAGTTAGAATGATTCACAGAGAGACCGGGGATACAAAAAGGTACAGAAGACCCTCCCGATGAGTCACAAGGTTCAGAGTAGACCCCCTTGCTTTCTAAACTCCTGATGGAGCTTAGGTGCGGCTAGGTCCAATCTTAGTCTCAGACTTGGACAATGGTTTATGTCTAAGGGATCATATATGCAAAATTTATCAATTCAGCATGCAATCAAAGTTACCAAGAGAAAATAAAAGTTACCATACTACAACATTATGTGCGATATCGGTCGCTTACCAAAGATCTGCCATTGGTAAAGGGTTTCTCTGCCTCGAGGAGCAACGTTGAGAGGTGTCCCAGCTCAAGGGGAGATCACCGCCATGCAGCCACGCTGCCTAGCAGGGAGAGCTCAAAGAAGGTTCACTTAGGCTGTCATATTTATAGGATAAAGTGGTTGGCTCGTAGTCAAACTACATGCGATAGGAAAGAAACGCATGAGGCTCCTTGTACCCACAACTTTCTTTGTTCCTTGATAAATGAGTCTTGGAAAAGCCACCCGCTATTCATGCATGATCAGTGTTCCAAGCTCATATGCATCAATGTTCTCTGTGCCACTCAGCTTCTTTGTGGGTTCTCAGAGAAGAGATTGGAACCAAGAGTTCTTGGCCCAGCCACGGCTCAGGCCTTTACCTCCTTTGGAGCCTGTACAAAAGGCTCCAAAGGCTCCAAAGAAGCTTTGTTTTCAGTTTTGGGCCCCTTACTACAAGAGAGACATTGAGGTGCTGGAGCGTGTCCAGAGAAGAGCAACAAAGCTGGTGAAGGGTCTAAAGCATAAGTCTTATGAGGAGCGGCTGAGGGAACTGGGGTTGTTTAGCCTGGAGAAAAGGAGGCTGAGGGGAGACCTTATCGCTCTCTACAACTACCTGAAAGGAGGTTGTAGCAAGGCGGGGGTCGGTCTCTTCTCCCAGGTAACAAGTGATAGGATGAGAGCAAATGGCCTCAAGTTGCGCCAGGGGAGGTTTAGACTGGATATTAGGAAATTTTACTTCACTGAAAGGGTTATCAAGCACTGGAAGGGGCTGCCCAGGGAAGTGGTTGAGTCCCCATCCCTGGAAGTGTTTAAAAGACATTTGGATGAGGTGCTTATGGACATGATGTAGTGGTGGTCTTGGTGGTGTTAGATTTACGGTTGGACTTGATGATCTTAAAGGTCTTTTTCAACCTATACGATTCTGTGATTCTGTGAAAACTACTGCTAGTTTGGTTAAGAGGTTGAGTGCATCCGTCACAACCCAGTAGCTAGTCCTTGATGCTCCTGTCTCACGCTGCCTCACACACAGCCACGCACACACATACAAGCAGGTCTCCCAGCCAACCTCCAGACCTTATGATCTTCCCTGTAGCCAATGTGGACCCCCATCCCTTCCGCAGCCATCTCACAGACCCACTGGTCTCCAGAGCCAGCCCTGACTTATGATTTTCCCCACCTTTGGTTTCATCCCTCAACATTCCACAATGTGTCTTGTGCCATTGTGCCCTGGGCCCCTTCAAGTGTGCGTGGGGCTGAGCTTTTAACCACACAACATAACAAAACCCACCGATTTTCTAAGTTTGGTCTGCAAGCACACCACTCGTGCCTGTGAGCAGCATTCCTCGCGGTGTTGCTCCACCATCTGCAAAGGTACCAGAGGAACAGCCTGAGAGCATCTTCTCAGTGGACTGCATAAGAGGTATAACCCATTTTAAATTAAAATCTGGGTGCCGAGGGATGATTGGTTTATAAGAACAGATTCTGAACTATCTTGAGGCGTAAGTAAATGTTTCAAATATAATTAGTACAAATCCTCAGAAGCCTTCCTCAGAAACTAGTTTCTCTAAAAGCAGTTTAGGAGTCACTCCCCCTTCCTGCTCCATGGACAATCCTGTAACTTGCTCCTGATTACGCAAATCTGGGGGTTCCTGCTCTTGCAACAGTAAGGCCTGTTGCCACAATAATGAGCAGTGAACGAGGGAAAGGACTGTATTTGCTCACATAAAGGGAACAAATACAGAATTCAAGGGTCCTGCTGTCATTTCGCTCACACCTTGTGTGTCTCAGATTTATTTGAAACAGAAATAGTGGAACTGTCTTCTGCAAAAGAAACCTAAGTACTGCTCCATGGAAATGTATGTATTCACACTGGGACCCTATTTAGTGCTTTAGTTTGATCTCCAGTCTAAAGTTATATCTGAAGTAACATCAAAGCATGATTTTAGAACAGTTTTTCTCACATGTATTACATAGAGTTGACTTTACACAATTCAACTGATACGACTCAGACTAGAAACCAAGTAGGTAGTTATTTAATGTGAGATACATAGTAGTGCTAGGAAAGGCATATAGAAGAAAGGTAAAAACTATTAGATATAGGGAGCAGCCTACATGTGGGGAGAGATTAGATAGGTTGGCATGTAAACTGTTTGGGAAAGAGATGGTTGAGGTGTGATGGCACAGGGGAAAGTTATGAACAACACAGGAAAAGTTAATAGGGAGCAATTATTCGCTATTTCTTACTACAGAAGAGTTTGGGAGGGTGCGCTAAATTAATTTATGTAATTTAAGAACAGGCAAAGGGCAGCATTTTTTTCACAAGTTCATGATTATA
Source organism: Ciconia boyciana (assembly GCF_034638445.1). Classification (NCBI taxonomy): domain Eukaryota; kingdom Metazoa; phylum Chordata; class Aves; order Ciconiiformes; family Ciconiidae; genus Ciconia; species Ciconia boyciana. The sequence goes on along the minus strand of NC_132943.1, from coordinate 6,615,659 downwards.
CTGTGGAACTGATTATTATAGGGTGTTACAGATGCTAAAATCATACAAAGGTTCAAAAGCAATTAAACTAATACAGGGAAGAAATGTACTTCTGGGGCTAATCTACGTAAGATGCGTATACAACCTTCGGTTCAGACCCCGCTAAGCTGTGAGGGTGAGAGCAGAAGTGCCAAACTGCAGGTGTACTCTTATTCCTTAGATATTTGCTAATAGCCACTGCCAGAGATGAAATACTGAACTGGATGGCTTTATAGCCTAGTCCAGCGCAGTCAGTTTTATGTTTTAAATTCTGAGATTTCCTTGTACACAGAGGCCTCTTAGTGGGTAGCTCCGAGCCGGTGGCTCCGGAGCCCCTGGCAGGAGAGGGCAGTCACATCCCACCAGCGAAAACCCTGGGGTGCAGCGCTGAGCAGGCGGCAACCACCTAGCAATAATTAATACTGGTCACGTAAACTATAAAATTACTTGCTTCTAAACACATTACTAAAGTTCAGCTAATGGCCAAAAGAAAACAAACTATAATTAAGAAAATTATGTACTTCTCTGTATTTTTGAGGCTCTCTGAAGAAGAGGAGAAAAAGGATGCTTAGGAGCTTGGATTTTCAGATTCAGATAATTAAGTTCTGCATTAGAGGCTTATTAAAATATATTGCCCAAGAGACCAGACAGAATGTAAAATGTCTGGGTACAAAACTCTCAGAGATAGAAAGAACAAAGCTGCAAGGCCTAAATGACTTTTTACTATTCCTGAATATCTTATGATGTTTGAAAATGAAGATTGCGAAACAGATGGAGCTGTTAACGAGTTTAGGAAACAACACGACATATGCTCAGAAGAGCTTTAGGAAAAAGCTTGCATATCGTATGAAATGCTGTGGGTCAGTTAAGATCAATCAAAAGTAGAAAGGAAAAAGAAAGGAAAAAGTCATAACTTTTTTGTTATTAAAATCCAGAAGAGACAAAGACGTAGCTCCAAATTAGCTGCAAATTTTGTTCATCCAGATGGTACTCTCTACTAGCTCTGGTGGACAGAATAGGCTGTGTATGTCTCAGAGGAAGGGAACTGAAGCTGGCAGGTCTATACCAGAGCTAACTGCCATGGTTTATGCCTAAATAAGTGAAATCAACTAAATACAGCAAAAACCTATGGATATTCTACCAGCAGTCAATTGTTGCTTAAGCAAACAGCACTAAAAATTCAGAATTTTGTCTGAAAACTAAGAGAGAAATTAGCCTGTGCTTTTTCTCAGTGCAACCTTTGAAGCCTATTTTCCATGGAGAAAACCCAGCAAACTTTATCTGCTGCCAGTGACGTACTGGAATATGTTTAACTTCAGTTATTTACTGCTCACTGGAAAACACAGTTTTCAGTGTGAAAACGGATCTTAGGCCCTTTTAATTTCATGCCAGCCAGCTAGATGAGCAATTCCCTACCTCTTGGAGCACAGTAGCTTGCTACACAGCGTATTGTCCAAATTGTTGATGTTACCCACTGCTGTCACGATGCGTCCTCTCTGACAGTGCATGGAGCTTTGCAAGCAATGCAGTTATCTGGCCTCCAAATCATGAGATCTGTGTCACTACAAAACTCATTGTCGTGCATTGCACTTGCATTTATGGGGAATTTTAAGAAAACTTCTCTGCTTAGTTTTCAGGCTGAGGAAATGACCTAGTCCTGCAAAGTGCACTTCTGGACCACAACCCACAGAGCGCCAGTATGCTTTCATGAGATGAAGCCACATATCCTATTGTCCTTCAATATCCTGACATAATCTTATATTTTTTTAATGATGTTAGCATTTCATTTTCTTTACTCTCTATAAGCCATTACTGGCAATTTTATTAACTACAAGACTGAGGGAACAAGGGACAGTAACTTATAAAGGGGCTGCTTTCACAGTCCCTGATGAGGAGGAACGCAGCATTTGGGATCGGTACCCAAGGCCCTGAAGGCACAGTAGGTTTATCTGCTATCAACTTCTTATTCAGGTTTTTTTCCAAACTTACCATTTCACTGGATTTCCTTTCCTCCTTAGCAAAGGTTCCTTTGGTTTAAATCCCTCAGCTTGTTTTCTGTGGTTGGAGAAAAACTGTTCCAAGCAGGAGCTCAGGTGAGGTAGTTTAGGTTCCCAAGAAAGCCTGAGTGAATGGTACTTGCATGTGTCTTAGCTATTGAACTGGGTCTGTGTCTTGTCAAACCACACCTGACAGAAAGGTTAGAGAAGCTTTTTGTTGCATTTCATACCCACCACACACAAAATATAAATGTTAATAATTCATTAACATTTGTCATTAATATTGCGAAGTCAAGCATTCATAAGCCAGGTTGTCTGGGCAACCTTCTTTTTTGCTCTCTTGTGCACTATATTGATGCGATCTGTAATTACACCATGACATGCTATTATTTCCTAGGACCCTTGACTCGTTTGGTGCAGAGATCAACCAGGGCTCCTTTAATGAGTACAGCTAGTCAATATTTTATTTCAGCCCCACTGTTAATTGTGTGGTTGTATCATATTTACCAGCGCTGTTTAAACATCGTGCTGAGGACAGACCTGCTAAACTCCTCACTGACTTTCAAACCACATTCATTATTTCCCCAGATTTGTGTGGAACGACCATTTGACCTTCACATCAATGCCACAATGACAGGACAGTATCCTGTTAATTTTATTGTAGGAAGCTGAAGTCCAAACAGATGAAGGGCAAAATGCTTTGCTAATTTTGGATGTCCAGCCTTGGACCTCTGGGATCTGAATTTTTTAGAGTGCTCAGCATTATGTGACATTGGGTATGTGCAGTGCACTTCTCCCATTGCCATCAGCTGCATCTGCAAGTGCTTGATTTCTACAGATCACACATGCACGTGTTGAGTTGCAAACCCAGAAAATGTTGCTACTGAGTAGGGCCAGCAACTACTATGACTTACAAATATTTTTTGGTCTTCTGCCTTTATCTGGAAAAAACACAAAAAAGCTATCATCTGAATTATTTTCCCCACTTTCTTTGCTTTTAAGCAAGAAAAATCAAATGCTGTAGGACAAGCATCAGTGTTATGCAACCTCCTCACAATTATGAACACGAGATGTCTCTAAAGAAATCATGAGTGCAATGAAAAGAAAGGGAAGAAAAGTAGGCTCTTGCACATGGTGGTTTTGGAGATTTTGGGGCACAGGGGTCACAGAGTTTGGGGGAGGAAAGTCCTCTGTAATTTTTACTCAAATTTAATGAGCTGTTTCGGGGTTTTTTTTTAAATCTGGTGGAACATGTTGAAAATATTTCATTTCAATACTTTAGAAAGAGAAGTTTTGTTTTGGACAAGACTCCGTTTTTCTTTCCAATGAAAAAAGTCACGAAAGGGTAAAACAATCAGAACTTGAAAATGCTACAAGACTTACCACATTAGGTTGAATTAGACACTCTTGATTGTACAAATTATGTTGTATTTCCATCTTGTTACTATTTTATGCTATTCAGACTTTCCTTCTCATCCCCCCATTGCTGGATCATCCCAGAAAGCCAGAAAACTCATCCAATTCTGAAATTATCATCACTTGTGTTCAGGTGGGGTTGGGCTGGCCTGTTAGAGCAGAATGAAATGCTGAACTTCACTTTAACAGGAAGAAAGAAAAGAAAGAGAGAAAAAGGAAAAAAAAAACCCAAACTCTCTTAACAGTTCACTACTAATTTTTCTCCATCTTTTTTTTTTTTTTCACTGGTTTAAAACCACGCAGTGCTGCAGCGCTTCTGGTGATGCAGGAGGCTCTCTGCAGTGCTAGTTCCAGCGCACCGAAGCTTGCAGCTCACAGGAGTTAGTTGGCAGTTTCTGCATCTCTTACTCCCACATGGTCCCATGCAGTTATGTCCTGATCCTGCTTTCATGGAATTACATAGCAAACCTTTCAATGGTTTTAATAGAGCCAGGCTTGGCCCAAAAAGAACAATATCTAATGTTTTGTTCAATTTGGTAAATAATATTTTCTCCTGATACTGCAAAGAGGGGTGAACTGATCCATGCAGTGACTTATGTCCTTCCCTCATTCCCCTACCTTCTGCCACGCAGCTAACAAATTAACACAACTTCAAGGCAATCAAGTTCAGAAAGGACAGCAAATGTTGTATTCTCTTCCCAAAGCCAAAATAATCTACATTTGTTTTGGAACACTACCATGAATCACTTTAATCTTTCCTTTCTTAAGATATTTTTTATTTCTTTCTATAAATTCCATCCTTCCTTGGCTGCACAGTGTCCATTCAAGTTGCATTTGAAAACTCCTCAGATGAAGGTTTTGGTCATTTGCTTTTTGGTGAGTAATGGTACTCATTTTCAGCCAGAAGACGGTTAACCTTTTGAGACAGTCAATTGCCCTCTCTATGTACCTATTGCTGTTCTTACTCGTAGTGTAAGACTAAAACTTAATAACCTAGAAAAGATGAAGCATTAACTTCACTCTGACAAAAACTCATTCTAACTTTTAAGGCCAGAAATTTTCAAGGGAACCTGAAGGATTTGGTTTTCAGAGAACTATAGTTTAGTAGAGTTAGAAACCTGAATAACTTAGTACTTATTAAATCTCAGTCTGTATGATTCAGACAACATCTATGGTACTTTTTTTTATATTTGATTGTAATAACTACTTGAGTTCGAAGACTATTGCTGAAAGATATTGTAAAATACAGCGAATGCATGAATGTATATATTCCTTTTATCAATTAGAAAATCTTGTTTTGCTTTAGAAAAAGAACCTTATGTACTTAAATTAAATGATAGTAATCTTTAACAAACACACAAGGAGATTGTGATTATCTATAAGCATATTTAACTCTACATATCTTTGTAAAAATTCCATTAAAAGGAGCATTATATGCATTACATATGCAAAACAAACATTGCAATGTGTTACTCTTGGAATACTACATTTGATAGTAACTTAATAAACTCCAAGTTATAAAAGACTCTGCAAACACAGCAAAGCCATAAATCTTTAACAGTTTATATACAAAATTCTACCCTGCTTTCGGGAAAGGCTCACAATTATCCAGGAAAAGCTCAAGGTGACCTTTAAAGATGAGAACTGTAAAAATAAAGCAGGGGGTGGGGTCTTTACCTGTGTCCTTGTAGTGTGAGATGGGCTTTAAGCACCTACATTTCCTTCTGCTTTCTCTCCTCTTTACCCTGGAGGGCCACCAGAAGTGCTCTGACCTGGGACTGCTGGGACAGAAAGAGACCAGAGGAGATCAGAGGGTGATTACACCCATCCAGCACTAGTGATGAGAAGACGGAAAAGAGAGGACAAGAAAGGTGGGAAAAGACCAAAGCCTGGCCTGGGAAGTTACCCTCTGTCAGTCTCGGATTTCTAATAGAGCACGGGCATAGTCAGAAATTCTGGGAGGTGGTTTTGAGGGGGAGGAGATGGGAGAAGATGAAGATGTTGTCTGTGAGAGCTGGCAGGAGACACACAGGTGGAGCTCTTCATCTGAAAGTCAAAGAGAGAAAAATAACTAGTTATGACTTTGGGGACTGGTTTTGTTTTGTTTTTATTTCTACCCACTAGATGAAGAGGGTACATGGCCTTTCCATTGGGTTTGGATGTAAAATGGATATGTAAAATCATTCTTCACTCGACAGACTTGGTCTCCTGGGTGGGAATGGTGAAAGCTTTGAGAGAGATGGTTTGCAAAAAAAAACACCTAAAGACCCCCCAACCTCCCCCCAAATCCCAAGTAAAACCTGCTTAAGATCTTCTTGAGTGTAAAATCTAAATACCACTGTGTGAGATACGCTGAGCTTTCACCTCTGGCTGAACAGGTTAATGATGATGTTGCTATCTCAGAGAAGAGCATATGTAAAGTTGCATAGTGAAGAGTCTCTGATTCACATATTTTATTCTTCCACTGTGCATCATGAAAAAATCAGACTCTGGTAGTCTCACCTGTGCTGTACAAAGCAGATGTCTTTTTGCAGCTCCTCAGCTACGCTGGCCTTATCTCGATGCCTTCTCACCCCCCATGGCATGGCCACCAGCAGCCTGTGGCAGGGAGCTCGAGATGCCCTTCCTGCTCCAACAGCAGGAGAACATCAAACCCCCAAACTGGCACATCCATGGCTCTTTCCTCATCCCCATTTGCAGGAAAAGATCTCATTTCCAGAAGTCTTTGTGCGAGCTTGGAAAATTCTTACTAAAATTAATCCTTTTTATAAGCATTATAAACTCTTAATTCCTCAAAGGTTAAGAACATTTACTGCTGAGAAATGTTTTGTAGAAAAAGTTTATTACTGCTAAATCCATCTGCATGCTTAAAGGTAAAAACTTACATACATCTCTTAAGAGCCCCAGAATGGTGTGTTCTTCTGATGTGTCTGTTTTCAGATGTTTTGTGTTTTCCTGCAATCAAAATTACAAAACTTTTTAAAATGATAGCTCTGAAAATTGTATTTTTGTGTCATTTTGATCTTACTTCAACTGACTACAGAGTCAAAAAACTAAAAGCCATGAATATTCTTTAGGCAGTCATTATCTGGCAATTCTTAAGCAATTTCCTTGCCAAAACTAGAAAGAAATATCCCTACAAAGAGACTTAAAAAGAGACAATACCTGCTTTGGTGATCACTCCATGCAAAGCCTTAAATTCAGTGAGAACTGAATTTAAGAAGACATGCTTGAAGCTGGAAGTCTTTCTTTGTTCAAACAAGAATGAACTGACCTGAAACAGCATTTCAGCTCCTTTTCAAACCCGTAAAAACTTAAAGGTGTAGCACAAGAAATGTTCTGCATGAAAAAAATAAAATGGAAACTTTTACAATATTCAGTAATTTCTGCCCAGACAAAGGGCACACAGCCATCAAGTTCAGTAAAAATTATAACTCAACTGCATGCATTGCAGCATATTAACTAGTCATGACCTGATCCTGCCAGCATGGTAATTCCATGGAAACACTGGGGAAATGACAAAAATGAAGGGAATGAGGATTTTTATCAGCCAGTGCCTGGCAGAGGTGGTGTCTCGTGTTGTGTGATATGTGGCAATGCCAGGTGAGCACAAGCCCCTGCAGATAAGGGAGGAGTGGGGTTGGTCCCCTCCCAGCCCCGGCTCTGCAGCAGCAGAGGTGCAGGGACACAGCCTTGCCCAAACCACCCTGCTGTTACAGCTGCTTTTTTTCACTGTTTTCGAAGAGATTGAGTGGACCAAAGCTCTGCTGAAGAGTTACGTTCAAATGTGTCTTGTAATGTTTTTATGGAATAATTAGATGATAATGTAAGACAAAATATCATCTGCTTCTGTACCATACGCTTCTCCTGTCCAGTTAGGTTAGGATTACACAGCCAGAAAGGAAGTGACAGTTAATCTTGATAAATGTTAAGAAACAATGTTATGCCATTTGCAATTTTAAATTTTAACCTATTTGGCTGTTCTGAAACACTTCCTCCAATTACTCTTGAATAATTGTTTTCATTATTTTCTTTGATCCCACAGGACTTAGTTGAATATTCAGCTTTGACCATTTCTAAAATGTTTTACTATATCAAGCATAGTTTATATATCTTTACATGAAGTTATTCTATCCCTTTATAAACAACTTCAGGTTTCTCTGTAACGTCAGGACAAGACACTCTGGGGCATAAGACATTTTGGCCTTGTCTCTCTAAGGACACATGCCTGGTCAAGCACAGATCCACTAGGAAATTTGCAATTTTTGTGAAAATCTCTGCACTAAGATTCTTACAAAAGAGGTGGTAACTGATGTAATGTTCACTTTCTTTCTTTTTTCTTTCCTATTGAAAGAAAATATTGCTGTGAATAGATGCCTTATGCTAAGACAGAGCAAAGAAATGCATGTGACCAAGGCTCTTTCCTGAACTTATGATGAAGCGAACATTAGGATGAGATTTACCACACTGCTTGTACATTGCTCCAATGCAGTGACATGACCACTGTCATGAGATGACCAAAGTAATGAAAAAGCCATGGATACCATTTCATAATTCCTATGGAAACCACTGTAAACATCTCAGGCTTTGCAGTGTTGGCCTGCACAGGGGCATTTGGCATGGGAACATGCCCTGCAGCCACAGAAGAGGCTGTGCGGAGCACATCTGTTTTGCATGTCCATGGGATGAGCCCACAGATATGGCTGCACACTGAGCCTAATGCAAGCCAGGGACTTCTCTCGGTCCAGGATACAAAATGTTGCTTGGAGTGTGATAGGGGAGAAACTCAAGGCTAATAGCAGGTGATCTGTACGTGAACATTTGTCACTAAAACCTGCAGAGATCAAGGCACCAGTGGCACACAAGATGCTTTGGCACAGCTGTGCAGAGGATGTCCTTCAGCTCTGAGGGACATGTGAGAGGACAGCAGTAGGGGCTGTGGCCCCCTGTGCTTTCACAACCTAGGTATGTATTTCTTCTGTCAATGTGCGTTCATGTTTCATGTGGCAAATGTATTTGCTGTTTGGCATATCACCACCGTTTGAAAAACAGTAAAAACACATGTATGATTTCTTTATAATCACTTGCTCTCTGCTTTCTTAGCTACTAAGCCAGACAATGGTTTTCTATAGTGTCCTTTTATTGAGAGTCTTCAGTGTACTCACATTTTTCATCATTATCTGTTGGGGTTTTTCAGCCACTCCTCCTCACCCAATGCCTGGGAATTCAAGAAACATGAAATATGTTTGATTCTCCTAAGAAGCTTCAAATACTTCTCCAAATTCTCAGCAAATCAGGCAATGATTATTATACAATTTTCACAAATCATAAAATATTCCAGAAAAGCTCCCTTTCTTAATATATTCATGCTTTAAGAGAAGTAATTATGACTGCCAAGCCTTATTTTAGGGCTGCAACTTTAACAGACTGAGAGCACTGTGATTTCATTAATAATCAATAAAAGAGGCAATAGAAGCCTCCCCTTTAAGCATCCTATTCACCGTGAAGGAATTGTCTAGTTTAAGGCAAAAATGTAATGCACGTGGATGATGACAACATCAGTGGAAAGATCTTCAGGCATTTACATATTTTTCTGATTCCAAAACCCATTAGAGAAGTCAGGCACATTTTGCACTCACTTTTGAGTACTGTGAACACCATGAATTTAATAATAAAAAGGTTCCGAGTCACTGCTAGCGTAGTGCTAAATGCAACCTGTATTTCTCATAGGTTTTTTCCTAAGTGACAATCTTGACAAGTCTAGACAGACTTTTTCTCTAACATGTTCACTGACTTCCTCCCATTTTGCTACTGAAAAATTCCAGCAGCCACCACAGTGAAACAATGCAGCCAAAACCAAACACAAAACTGTGCTACAAACCTTCAGTGGATAGTTGTGGGGAAATATCTTTTTCTACAAAAAATGTATTTATAACTTGAGCATCTTGCTTTTATATATCCAAGTAAAAAATTCATATTCCCTGATGATATCAGGGAATGGCTTGCAGCTGAATAGATACTGCTAACATTTTCCTGCTAATATTATGATAGTAGCATTGTAATAGCTGTGATGGTCTTACAATGTAAGAGAAACAAGGTTTTCAGGGGGAGAGGTAATACCTTTTATTAAACCAGCTGATGTAGCTGGAAGAACAATGACTCTGTGCCCCTGGTAGAAGTTGTGTGTCTGAAAATATCTGTTGGGGTTTTCTTTTCCTCTACTGAGAGCAATTGGTCTTCTTCCTACAACTACTTATAATTAATTCACACCAGCTATGCCAGGGAATCCTCTAACCCTCACTATCTCTGGCAACACCACAGACAGACAATAAATATCTCACTCTAAAGCAACATCCAGAGCTTCTCCACAGCCTTTGGGGTGAAAATTGTCAAAAAAAGATGGGGATGAAAACAGGACTGCAGTTCTCTGTCCTGGCTTACCTATCTATGGAGGTACGTGACACATAAAGAGGAATAAACCATACCATAGGCGATACTGAAAAAAAACCCCAAGAAAGACGATGCGCTGTGCAATCTCTGTGCCATCGTGGAGACCCAGGCTGAGCTAGTTGCAGTCAAGGCTTTGCACAGAAGAACCGTCGACATCTCTGGGCTCCTTGCACCAGCCTCGTCCCCAGCAAACAGCGAGGAGCAGGGCCAGCCACCCTGGCTCAGCTCCTGCAAAAACAAAGCCAGGACAAGGAAGGGTAACACCACTTGAACTGACAAAGGCTTCCCTAAAGGAGAGGTCAATATAGAAAAAGGCTGAGATATTGCCCTAGCTGTCAAAAATGCCATCTTTTAATGAAAATGGCAAACACAAAGTCACTTATATTTCATGTATTACGTGGCAACACTTGTCTTGCAGCCAGGTATCACAGGCATGCTTTCAGCGCTCGGTTTTAATGAGGTGCTTGATCCTTATGTAAAATCAGCACCACAGCCCTTATCCAACGAGAACTAACAAGGAACTATAAATGGCCCAATTACCAGGCTGAAATGTCATTCACACATTTGTTATCTCCCACACCAACAAGGAAAAATAACACAGAGACACAGTAGCTGAAGGCAACTTGCAATTACTGTCGATTGAACTAGAACTTGTGAAGCTCTTCATGTAATTCAAACCTTTAAAATTTAGCGTGAACTATATTTAGTTCAAACGTCAGTTGGGCTCATTGATATTTTGGTTTAGGTTCACCAAAAGTCACAATATCCTTATTAATAATATTAGCAGCTCTAAGCTGCTAATATCATGTTGCCTACATGATACTGTACTGAGTTCTTAACTCTTTAGCAAAGTTACTTTGGGAGCAGCAGTGCTCGGGACAGAAGATTTCTGTGACACACGGTCCTGGAGAAGTCAGATGCTCTTTCCCCAAGTCACCACCACTTCGGTGTAAGGGATGGTACTTGAAGAAGGGACTTTTAACCGAATTTTTCATCTCAAATCTTAATCATTCTGTTCCTAGAGCATATGCTGGTAATCTTTGAAAAACAGATGTTAATCCCATCTAATTTAGATGTTTATATTAGCAGTACTGTAATACTGGACGGCCTAAATAAAACCATCTTCCCCAGAAGAAAAAGAAAGGTCTGCTCATAATATCATCATCCTTAATATTATAATAGCATTATAATACGAGCTACGCCAGATAGTGGGAGTGCCGTGGCCATGGCACGGCAGCACTCAGCTCCTCCCAACTTTCCCCATTTCTCAGGCACACCAGTGAATCCAAGAAGAGCTCTGAAATAAAGCTTTTCCACTTGTAGCTAGCACAGGCAATTCCCATCGAGAAGACATAATCTAAATCCCCCATTGCTTCCAGAAAAATAAGGTTGTTTTTTTCTCTTTTCTTTTCCATGAACTGCGTTATTACTGTTAGATACCTGGATATGTATCAATAGGAGATGACATGATCTCCTATAAAGCACTTTGGATGTAAAGATGAAACAAAGCTATGCACTGAATGTCTCATTTCTGAAGCGCTCAGGGAAGCTACAGGATGTGTTTAGATACCAGCACTGTCAAGTTTAAAAAGCTGCTAAGAGAAAGAGAAGAGTGCTCGTATTACCCCTCTCACCATGAGCTTTCAGTAAATTCACTAATTGGGGCTGTGAAATTGCTCATTGCTGGTGTTACCTGAAAGGCAAACAAGAGATGGGGATACGGACAGGAGCAGATCAGGTGCTGAAATGGAGGATTCTCTTTTGCGATTCACTTGATTCTAGGTAGATCTTATACAGGTGTAGGTCAAATATTTGCAATATATTTCTGTTGATTTCCAGCCAAGAACTATCAAGCAGATTTTAACACATATGCTTAGATTTGCTTGCAAGAGCACACTTACATTGCACTTTATAATAAAAACCAATTATGGTGATACGTGTTGCTGAATGCAGAGAGCTACAAGCACTGGAAAAAATAAACATGTCTTATCTTCTCACCTTTGTGAGTGATAATACTTCAGGCTTTTAATAGTGAAATAATATTTTTTACTTTTGGCATAGCTTGTTCATTCATTGGATTTCACTGGATTTTGGTATAATGGAGACAAGCCTAATTTTCAGTAATTTTTTGTAAATCTCAATTTACCACCTGTCTTGCAGAAAATACTGCCTTTTTTTATAGACAGACCATTTTATGGACTGTTTTGACTCCAAAGTGCATTATTTCCAAATTCAAATTTGAAAAAAAAAAGGAGGTATTAGAAAAAAAGCCTGGTTTTCATCAAGACCATATCTAGCATGAGAATTTTTCATGAGAATATTGCTACAAAATATCAACAACTTTTTAACACAATAAAAAAATTGCTCCTGAAATTTTGCTATTTTTGTGTTAGTATATAAAACACAAAGAGCTACTTACTGCCATTTAGTAGGTCTTTCCCTTTTCTCTTACGTTTTTACTTTTGTTCTGTTTTGTTATAGTGGGTGGCTTTTTGGAGTTTTTTCAGGTGTCTGGGTTTTTTTTTGTTTTAGTTTTTTTTTTTGCATTGCAACTATTAGGATGGAAGGTCAAGATAAATTACATTTTCTACCCATCATTTTTCTTTTGGAGTAGCCTTTGCATCAGCATTTCCCTCAAGCTAAACTCATGCTTCACCAGTTTTTTAAGCACAACAAGCAATCTCAGGGTTGCCATCTCATAGCAGAGTCAATCCAGCTTGCAGGAGAGGATATTACATTATGCTTTCGACCCTGCACACATTACTCCCTTGAAAGTATATGCTCCTTTTGGCTGTTTAATAAGGGAAGCTTTGGCCTTTGGATCAAATGTCACTTGCAATACCTGTTGGAACGGTAGTGTATATTATAGATTTGCTGCAAAATCCACTACATTATGGAAATTTTCCTTAGGAATACAGTGGTCAGTGGTTCCAGAAAAAAAGCAATAATCCACAGACAGACAGATAGACAGGCACTGGAGTGAACAAAGCTACTTCACTTTATTCCTTTTTAAATATGACCTGAATGAAGGTGCCTGGTTTTGGCTTGAGATGGCTGGACACTGAGGTCAAGCCAGACTCAACAGCTTCTTTTCTCTGTTGTGTAATGTATTGGCAATGGAAAGCTACAGTCAAACGCTAATCCTAGCAGCACATGTTGCATGAACATCTGCTATAAGTAACTGCTATAATTTACTCTCCGGATCCATCATGTAGTCAGGGCAGCAAGCCACCCCTCTCCTCCACTCCTTCTTCCCATGGAGCAAGGAGGGAAGGGTGTCCAACTTCCAAAGCTGTAAGTACAGCACAACAAAGTTTCTTCTCTCCTCTGTTTTGGGGGTTTGTTTGCAGTTTTTTTAATAAAGATTATTAGAAGTTTTGCCCATAAGTATAGGTTGTGTAAGCTCACACAGAAACTTAGTTAAAAGCAAATGAGCAGCAGTGTTTAAAATACATCCCTACTTGAAGTCAAACAAGAACTTAATTCCCTTGCAGAAGTGGTCCCTACATTATAGCCTTACTTGTAAATTAAATTTGCCACAGGACAAGAATCTTCAAAGGGAGTAGATAATCCTATGGACATCCAAGATATCCAGAGACATAATTAGTAGCGCCAAAGAAGCTGGAAGGGAATTTAAACATTTATGTTTCAGATCTTAGTGGGCTGGATTGCATTTTGTATCTTTGTATCCTGAGTTTAGGGAAAGAGCTTCATTAGGTTTTTTCAGGCGTCTCACCGCTGACAGAGACAGATTACTGAAATATATGGTCTTTAGGTCTCATTCAGTTCCTAATCACTGGATCCTGTGATGCAGTCAGGTAACATTCTTCTCTCCAAGCACATTACAATTTGTAGGCAAACTCAGTAACATTTTCTAAGCTTGTTTAATATTTCTAGGGTGGTTGTCGGTTGGCTTTTAAAATGTTTACCTTTACAGTGGTTTTCACATTCCTCTCGGCGAGTTTCCTCTTTGGAAATTAAACCTATCCATGATCTTGTGCAAAGATATTACCAGTGCTGCTGACCAGAAGGAGTACTGAGTTTCCTGAGGCCAGTTTATAATTGCGTTTTGGAATACAAATGAGTTTACTCTCTGAAGAAGATATTTCATTTGAATTCTTCCCAACTTAATTTCTTTTTTAAACTCCATCATCCAGTGTTCATGCACTCCAACCACTAATTAAATAGTATTTTGTGACTGTGCAAAGTAGTTCCTGTATGGGCTTCTGCCACATAATTTTGGCCCTGTTTATAACCTGCTCTCTGTGAGGATGAAGGCCAGATGAAGCAAAGTGGACGTAACCCAAAGTCTGCATGATGTGCAAGGTTGACTCGTGCCTCACTCTGTAGTGATACTGAAATTGCAAATTCAGACTCCCCGACTTGCACAGCTGTGAGTCAAATCAAAATAAAATAGGCAACAAATTGCAAGTGGATACTATCTCAGACCACCCAGAGTCCCTCTGATCGAGTAATGCTGTCAAGTGGTGGCAGTTATTATTAGAGCTTCCCCACTGTGGGGAATTGGGTCAAAAATTTCTGGAAATGCGGGATTGTTCCCTGTTTCGTATTACTGTTTTGTAATTTCGAAAGCCCTGTGTGCTAAACCCTCCTCAGTAGTTCAGAAGGGAGATTTCCACCACTTAATATATGTCCTGCCAGAAAAAATGTTGCCACAAATAAATGGCAATTCTCTCCTTCTTGTATTCTTGCTTTTTCTCTTGCTTTTTGGTGGCATTTTTCCTTGTTTAACTACTAAAACGTGCACTAGGCAAGAGCTGCTGAGATCCTCCGGTCTGTCCCCTGGCACTGTGGTGTCCTGACCACCCCCAACTGGCCACCATAAACGTCCAAAGAGGGATTTTCTACTTTGTCCCCACGTCACCTGTGTCAGCTCTCCACTATAGTTTTAACACACCGAACTCTTCCCCTACCCATGTTTATATCCTTTAAAAATTTTTAATCATGATTTTCCAGCCAGTCTAGACATAGATAGCTCATTTTATCTTTCCGCACAGTGCATGCTTTGCCGACCCACTAACAATTTTTATAGCTTTTCTCTAAACTCCCTCCAAATTAGTCAACATCTTTCTGTTAATGATGCATTCAGAGTTAACCTAAAAGGTGAAAAAGCATCACTAAATGAGCTCCTTTCTATGTTAGCAGTTGCTTAAATGAAAGGAAGTTCAAGTGAAAAAGCTGATTTTAATGGTACTAGCGGCTGAGTAGAAGTCTGTTTAGATGTGGAGCCACGAGGCAGATGGATGGTTACATGAATTTTAACAGACCAATATGCTAATGTGGAGATGCCAATAAACAGAACCATTCGGATGAATATTTGATGGATTCAGGACAACTTCATAAGGATTTCAATTTCATTAAAAAGGTCTTGGAAATTAGAGAAAGACAGGAACATGTTCTCTTCATGCTGCTTAAAGGGAATTGTGGTGGGTTTTTTCAATCCAACAATGAAATTTTTTGAGACAAGGAATAGTGAGTCTGAAGTCTCTATAGAAACATCAGTCTTCAGGGAAGGACCGAAATATTGATTCTGACTGCAGCAGAAGGGGCATTTGGAGCAGGGGGCTTGAGGTAGAGAAGGAAGTTTTCCAAAATACTAGTAGGGAAAGAAATTCATTGTGATGGATGGTAACTACATGCTATTTCTCTGTGTCTATAGACTACCACACAATTTATTTGGAGTTACAAGTGAGCAGTAACATGGAATTGCATGGAATTGCTCAGGTTATAAAACATTGTTGGTTGTGTAGAGAGATTTGTTTTGAAGTTAAAATTGCACAAATATAAGAAATTAAGTATCCAGTCCTTTAAAAAGTCTGCTCAAGAAAAACAATAAATAGAATGATAAGAGTTTGAAAACATCAAATACCAGAGTCTAAATCCACATTTGCTAAAGCAAATACTTAATCTTTTGTACCTTAATTACATGACTACTAATTCTATGACAAAGTGTCTCTGGCTGGGTTAAAAGAAAAATATGAGTAAAGCAACTTAGATTCAACATCAAATCATGACAAAACTTCTGATCCTTCCCACAGCTGAGGATTAAGCTCGAAACATTTATGGAAATTCATAAGAGATTATAACTTCTAATGAAAAGGAAAAGGGTCTTTGTAAATTTTTAATATAAACTATACAGTCAATTACATTAATAAGATTTAATTATATAATGAAATATTTAGTGTTTTTCTCTATGCTAAATATTATTTTGAACATAGTTCTAGAGAGATTTGAAAGCTTAAGAGATGCCTAGAAACAAAACAGGAACAAGTATTAAAAAAAAATATTTTGACAATGTATTCATATATAGACCAGTGTTTCCATCTTTACTTAAAAGATGGAAATATTTTGGTCAGCTATTGCATTTTATTCTCTTTGTAAATAGAGTTAACATAATAAATACTTTCTGCAATATGTTTAATTAATAGAAAAACAGCTCATGTATTACAGATTTCGTTTCAACAAGTATATCACATAATCTACAATTAACATCAAAGTTTTGGCAGAAATGCATAACTATTTATTAGTGTCTACATTGACTTTGTATTATGCCAAAACTAACCAGCCATATATTTACTATCATCCACAATGTGACTAGCTAATTAATCCACTTGTGAAATACTATTTCCTAAATTGTATGCTATTGCTATTTTTGTTATATAGTTGTTCAGTCTAACACTACTTCATAATTAATGTATGCCAAATTTCCTGCAGGAAATGCACTGGTTTCTCTTCATCCTAGTCCTCAGCACTGATCCTGCTTCAATGTAGGCTGCGTCCATACTGACCTACAGATTGGGCTCCCATTTCCACCTGAAGGCCTGCCCTGGTGGCACACACACCTGCCCGCATGTGATGGGACTTCAAACTGTAATTTAAGCATATTACCAAAAGTAGTGGAATACCCGCAGAACAGCTGTAATTAAATAAGCAAGTTGTTAATCTTTAAAATGAACATTTCTAATACCATGGCAGTCTCCCCTGTAGTATCTGAAGCTCTGTACAAGACATCTGTGGCTCAGACCCACTGATTTCACTGAGGTTCATAAGAATTAGGTGCCAGAACACCATCAAGTGAGGTTTTTCACCCTATGCATGAATAAAATTATTTATGCATCTAATATGGCCAATGTTCAATACCCAGAAAGGGACTCCAAGGGTTTACCTGGCTTCCAGGTAGGGCAGGTAGAGCATCCAGGGCAGTGTGCTGGACACCACTGGGGGCCCCATAAAAAGGTGCAGTGCAAATGCTTCCCGGGGCTGGCATCTCGTCCTGGCTGTGAATCAGTGCTATGGAGGCTACCCTGAAAAAAATAGACATCATTTTTTGGAAATGGGAGGTCTGTCTTTAGAATCGTAGAATCATAGAATAGCTTGGGTTGGAAGGGACCTTTACAGGTCATCTAGTCCAACCCCCCTGCCATGAGCAGGGACATCTTCAACCAGATCAGGTTGCTCAGAGCCCCGTCCAGCCTGACCTTGAATGTTTCTGGGGTTGGGGCATCTACCACCTCTCTGGGCAACCTGGGCCAGTGTTTCACCACTCTCATCGTAACAAATTTCTTCCTTATATCCAGTCTAACTTACATTTAATGCAGTTAATCCAGGTACTGACTCATATCTATACACATTTTTTAATATGTATATACATAACAAATATATTTGCATATGCACATACACCTATCTATGTGTGCGTACACACACACACACAATCTGTACAGAAGCAAAGCCTCCAACTTCTGCTCCCCCATGCCCTCCCACATGAGAAATACAGATTATTCTTATTTCTGCAGGACATGATCACAATTTGTGGAAGAAAGAGGAGAGGAGTTTGCACCACTGCTTGGCACAGAGGGTGTCCGTGCTACAATGACCTCTGCTTTCCGCAGGCGTCTCCATGTCGAGGGCACCGTGCAATTTAACAGCACCAGGTTTGCAGCTTGCTCCTCTGCACTGACGGGGTTTGACGTATGGAAGAGGGAAGTGGTACTCTGTATATTCAGCCCCAGCAATTCTTAATGTTTTATTTAATAATTTGTCACAGGAGGAGGTGCTATTATTAATTTTTACTACAAAATGTGCATGCCATTTCACTACAGTAGGCTGTTTAAAAGTTTTGCTCACAGTGCACACAAATTGTGATTTCCCACTCGTCCCAACCTGCCTGTCTACCTGGTCTCACAACAGGTGGGGCACCACAACGTCTTCTAAATTTACCTTTCTATTCTGTTTTACAGATTTTCTCTGCCCTTTCTTTCCACCACTTTCTCCTGCTTTTCTTTTTTTTTAAATTATCTCATCTTTATCTCTTTTCCTTTTGTCTGTAACACCTTGTTAGTTTTAACTCACTGTATTTCCTCCTACCTATGTTGACAGGCTGCAGTTTTGATTTGTTTCTTTTCCATTTTATTTGAAGGTCAATAAAAGAGGGAGCGAAGCAAGTGGACCTACGTGGAGAGAGGCAGGGAGGCAGCACAAGGGCCAGCACTTTGGAGCCTCCTGCCCCACATGCCGCAGGGCAAAGGGGCATGAAAGAGAAAAATTACAGACGGGGAGCCTGTAGCTCCAGGAGATAAGCTGCAATAAAGCATGGGGAGCCAACAGCCTGGCCTCAGAGGAGACAAGCAAATAAACCTGCCCGGGGATGAGAGAGAGGACTACACAGCTTGCAGCAGTGCAGAAACTCTGAATTAACCAAAGCAAATCCCACAAGGGACCTGCAAGTGAATGGCAGGGAAGGGGAGGAGCTGCTCAGAAACCCTTTTTTGCTGTTGTTCTGTCTCAGCTCATTTTTTGAGGGTTCTTTTGTTGTTGTTTGGATGGTAACTAGGCAAATTTGAACTTCAGAAAAAAACAGATTTTTTGTGCCTTTTTTTTTTTTTAATTTAAAGCACTCTGCTCTTTCTTGGAAGCTCACAACCAGGAAAAGGCAAAGGCAGATCCATCTCAGATTGAGCTGGTTTGGGGTCCCATCATATCTGCCCTGGGAGACGGAGACAGACATGGCTGGAGCTGGTCCCCCAGTTAGCACAAAGGGCAGTGGAAGAGATCCAATTTTGTCAGATCAGAAAATAATTTAAAATTTCTCTTTTTCTTAACGCCTATAAGAGTTAGGGGTATAAATCCCTCAAACTTTCACATACTCAGGTACCTGCTTGGGCATTGTATTACAACCTGTATTTAGTGAAAGCTATGGCTTAGCTTTAAAATACACTCCCCCTTTCTATTTCCACTCTTCCAAGCAGTAAACTGGACACAGTAGACCTCACCTTTTCTTTATAAGGTGTGGGACAATCACCATGCATCTGTCCCCACCAGCGTGCAGCCAGGTTGCCCCTTTTGGACCAGCAGCCTGTGGGTAGAAAAGTCAGTGGTTGGCTGCTGCTGCTACAGTCTCCATCAGGCTTTGCAGCAAATTTCACAATCTTTGGCACCCCAAAATCTTGAATTTTCTTACCTCAGACACATTGACATGCAAATGGGCAGGAGAGAGGGAGAAGAAACTGCTGGGGCTGGTGCACCATGGTATTCATGGAGGGCACTAGGCTCAAATTTAGGCTTTGAAGACATAGTGAGTTGAAAATAAATATCAATTTACCTTGCCAACTTACAAGCTTTTTCTAGAACACTTATTTATTATATAAATAAATCAATTAAACAAATGTCTGTGTTAACTTTGCTATTCCTTAAAGGAGCTTTCACAACAGTAAATGTCCCTAACATTTTGAGAGATTATTCTCATTGCAAATATACCTTATACTGAAAATGGGAACTATTCTCTTAGTGCCTGGACAGCCATTTTAGAGATGACCTCAGCATTTGAGTGCTGCCTCTAAATACTAATATACATGGTTATGGTTTTATTTATTTCACATTCTGTCCTTACGAGCCATCATTGTAGCATCACAAGCTGATGCTCCTCCATCTCAGTCAGAGAAGGTAGTCCCATACACAGGTCTCAGTTATCTCTTCTCTGGGTGCTCTTCATCTTAACCAATTTTTTTAATATCTAAAAAATTAACCAAAGCAAAGACACAGCAAAGAAAAGCAATGAGAAAACATATCAAGTAGCCTGCTGACAGCACGGAGTGTATCAGTCCAGAAGGCCATGATGGTATATGCTTCTGCTGGACTTTAAAAGCAGTTAGTTAATTTTTGTCATCAATAAAAGTGTTTGTAGCCAAACCATGGAAGCAAAGATGATAAAGGCAATTCAATCCCATGCTCCAGGCAGTGCAGACAGCTACAGGTGCCTCCTGATGCCCCATGGACCTCTGCCAGGGAGGACGCCTGAAAGTGGTGGGAGGCTCTGTGGGTAAGGGTGCAGGGTCAGCTTTGGTGGGCCCAAGGTCTAACCAAGTAGAGCACATTTTATGTTCTGAAAATGGAAGAAAATGAAAGTCGGGCAAGTGTAAGGAGGAGAATTAAAACCGGGACAATTTTGCAACTAGTAGAGCAGAAACGAAAATAAGATCTCGCTAGAGATCAGCTTTAACTCAGAGGCAAATCCAACAGGCGTTAGTGATAGCATTTAGCTATTATCCCTACAGTGACAGCGAAAAACATCAGAATAGATCATTTCCTTTGTGTCTGAAATAGGCCTCTGTCCTAGCTCCACACACGCACAACCTGGCCTGGATAATACAACCAGCCTTATCGTGGCGCTGATGCTCTGAGAAGGAGCTTTGTGAGGAAAGCAAGGGAAGGTTTATCATCAGAGATCTAGTTATCGGTCCGAAGAATACTTTCCATTTTAGTTTGGTCATTAAGATGGATTCACTCTGCAAGTCTTTCTTCAGTGCCAGGCTAAAAATAAGCTAATGCTTTCCCTTCACCCACACCATTTCTGTTCTTTATGTACGCTTTTCAATAGCATACAAAATAGTTTGACACACATACATATACACAAAATGGCATTTTCACACACAAAAATTAAAGAAAGCTCGGTTCTTTACAGCAACATCTGAGGAGCCCAAGATAAAATATGCTGGTTGAATTTAAAATGTTTTCTGCCATAACAAAAAACTTTTCCAGGGACAGATGCTCAGATAAATCAGCGCAGCTCCTCTGAAGTGAACTGAGCCATGACTGTGTGTATTCCAGCTACAGATTTTGTCCACAGCAGATAACTCTGCAGACTGATCCTGATCCTAGCAAAGTCAGCCATCAAATCCCATATATTTTCAGTAGGGCAGGATTGGTCCCGGTGTATAAATATAGTTGAATTGCCAAAAAGATGAAGGAAGAAAAAGGCATCGTAAAGTTCCTGGTTTGCTAAGCAGATGGGAGAAAGAAGGCCAATTATAGCGTAAAGCATCATTTCACTAAAAGAAGTGTGAGTGCTGGAAGAGCTCTGAACAGAGGGGATTTTGCTTTGCCATGTGTAGTCTCCAGGAAACAAAAGGAAGGGTGTGACTGAAATGAAGACAGGCAGAATGCAATATTTTCCTTTGATGTGCAAACAGATTTAATGCAACAAAAATCAATGAGGAAACTCTCCAAAGGAGAGTATTTTAATGTGTTATCATATTTCACATAGATTTCATAAAAATTCAATTTCAATTATAGCACAGTTTACAAACAGCGCTGTGCCTCCCTGGAAAACATATGGCCATCAAAACTTCAAACAAAATACTGCCAAAGTCGCTCATAAAAAATAAATAGCCATAAGCCAGTGTGTTATTGTCCTTTTAATGTTTGTTGAATGCCTATAATTCTTCTCGTGTCCGCCTCGGCTGTCAGCTTTCTGACACTCGGGTCTCTCGTTCACACACCTCCCCTTGAAGATGTCTCGGAGCAGGAGCTGTATTGTGAGCAGTGCTTAATTATTTTGGATATTATCTTACGTCTCCAGCTGGGCTGCTGCAGAAAAAGAAATCAAATAACCACCCCCCCCCCCAAAATAGCGATGTAGCAGCAGCAGGGAGAGGCTGAACTGAGGTGCGGGCCAGTGCTGCAGCAGCTGGTGGAAGAGGAGAAACGGGCTCAACCCCAGACAGCAGAAAATGGTTTCCTGAGAGCTCTGGGCTCCATCCACCAGCTCCTGCTTTGACAAATTAATAACCCGCTCCATGGCTTGGTTTGCCCAAGACGGGCAAGGAGGCTTGGCGTGGGGCATCTTGTCTCCGGCTCTGCTGCAAGAGGCAGGGCAGAGCTGGGCTCCAGCCCTGTGCAGGATCAAAGCGTTGTGCAAGCAGGTAGGGACCTATTTTTGTACTTTCCTTGAGGGATTAGGTCAAAGTGAATTTTGAGCTTTTGCAGTGCTCGGTGCTGCTTGATACACTGCGTTGTACAACAAAAGGGCATTTACATCTTACACAGAAGTTGCTGAAAATAGATCAAAACATTCAGCATTGGCCTTACAGCTGGCTCTTTCCACCTGGGCTAGGAGTTGCAAGGCGGATAGGAATGAAGGTAAGAGTCCAGGCAGAAAGGCGAACGTGGCTTTGAAGCATCACGCAGTCAGCCCACATGCAGCTTTAATGACAGCGCAGCCTGTACCCCAATGACCACTGCTGGGCTATGTGTGTGACAAACCCCTTCTTATACAGCTGGGATATAGGCACAATTTTATGGAAAAGAAGCAATGCTTTTCCCCCACCTTTATCTTCAAGAAGAGTCACTACATCTCTCCATGTAGTTTCCAACCAATGAAGAGATGAGCTGCTTCTACTAACAACCAAACTCTGCCCTTTTTTCAGTGGAGACATTTTCCTTTTGTCTTTTAAGAGCTTCCTGCTGTTGGATGGAGACCAGCATGAACAAGTGAAGGGATGCCATGGCTGGAGGAGGAGAGGTGGTCCATCCCTCGCTGAGCTTTTTCCCCTGTGCAGTCCCTGCGGCGGGTGCAAGGCAGGGCTGGGGGCAGCTGCCCTTGAGACAGGGCTGGGGGGAGCAGGGAAAAGGCAGCATTTAGTCAATGGCCACCTGCCAGGGCAACACTACCTAGTACCCTTAGGTCCCAGATGCATTTGGGAATGTGTGGGGGAACTACTGGTTATAAAGGTTTTGCAGTGTGCTTGGGCCGGAGAAGGAAGCTGGGGGTGGAGGGAGGTGAATATGGAGAACGTGCTGATAAAATACTAGGAATGCAGCAGAAGAAATGAAAAAAAAGAAATATATGGAAGAAGGAGGATATTATTGATAGCATTAGTGAAGTGTAAGCGTGGGGGAAGAAAACATGATGTATGCTGGCAAGGGAGGAAGAGCTCACAAAGCCGATGTATTTCAGCTGTGAAAGAGAGGACAGTGTTCAGAGCTATTACTTTTCCTCGGTACACACCAGTCTAGCAAAGACTGTGTGAGGCAATGGCAGGCACGGTGCTGGCTGCACCTCCGCAAGGATGTTACAGCTGGTACCCACAAATTTTGCTCCACTTTCACTGGAGCAGGGGACAGACATTCTACATAAATAAAAAGGAGAAGAAAAATAATTTCTTCTTTCTTAATAGTAGTCTGCACCTAGGGTAGAGAATTTATTTTTCAGAAAGGATATAAAATGTATCATCCTTATCCTCCCATTGGCATTAATGTGTTGTCTCAACATATGCCCCATCCCGACTCTAGGATGTGTACCCCTTGGAGTAAGGCCAAACATCCACACTTCTGCTGTTAGGATTTTACAGGAAACCATTTAGCGGCAAGGTTTTCCCACAAGTAGTTCATCTCCTCACTAAATGAGCCATTTTGACAGCTTCTTGACCACCTTTCTAGGTAAGCTCTTAGGGGCATTATGGGATCTAGTATTATGGCTCCTCAGCATAAACAGCCACCAGCTGTGTGGTTTTGGTCACTTCTAGAATAATAAAGACAAAAAGGAAGGACTGATTTTTTTGTTGTTGTTTTTCCTATTACAAGCGATAGTAGCTAAGTTAACAGTAGACATCGTAGAAATAGTAAGATAGATCATTCCCCAAAGGCCTGAGAAAGTAGCAATAATTAAATGTTAAATATAAATGCATGACACTTTCAAGGTAGTTCGAATCAGCTTCATCAATAAATATCGTTATACAGAAAGATGAGTCTCATAGCATCTCCCGAAAGAACTTACAAATGATAGGAAAACTTCAAGTACAATTACAAAAGCAGAAGTATCACGGTGCATAGGAATGTACATTTCTGCACATTAAATATTCTCCTTACAACCTACCATCTGGGTGTCTCCTGTGAGGGTAAATTTATTCTGATAATTTCCAATCCTCTATTTAGAGATCTGTAATGTCAAGGCAGCTTGAACCTGTAAACTGTGAATTCACACTGAGATGAAAGCCCTGGAGGACATTTGTAGGTGTGTATGTTGACTCAGCCTCATCACTGAACACAAAAACCCAGACTCTGCAGCAGTTTTGGGTCAGACATAATGTGCCTTTTTTTCTTTTGGTCTTTGATTTCCTCCTACCCCATTAGCAAAGCGTCTTCCTACCCAAGAGTGGGCAGTGGTGGGGCTGGTGGCTCAGATGTCAGGAGGAGAAGGTTTGGGGTTTGTGCACTACAGAAGACAACATGTATTTGGGAGTGATCTAGTGCATGTACGGGAAAGCATCGGGCTAGTATCTAAGTGCTCTTAAATATTTAATGAAGCGTCGTGAAGAGGAAATTGGCCACCTTGTTTAACTTACAAACAGCCGAGCTGTATTAGCTGACAAATACAGTGAGTGTCTAAAACGCTAACAGGAAGGGAAAAATAAAGAAAAACAAACTGAGGTAACGGTGGCATAAAAGCACCTTCATTAATGGATAAATCTGTGGCCTTGCTGTGTGGGAGGTGGGACTGGAGCTCTCCAGGGGATTGTGCCGTGGGCTGTGAAGAGCAAAAACACTTTGGGGGCTCCTCGGAGAGCACCGCCTGTCCTCAGGACAAGGCTGGGGGAGAGGGCAGTGGGTCAGATATGTCACCTTCATTTTGCTAGCTGCTTCTGAAAACCCTGGCTAAAGCAAGAGAGAAATATATCCTTTGCCCTTCCAAAAACTCTCCAAGGATCCACAACAGTAAAATTAGAAAGCTCTAACCTGACATTTATAAAGAGGAATATAAAATATTGTGATGGTGGGTAAGCAGTTGGTTAAATCAGGCTGGAAAGCCAGAAAAATGACATCTTGTGTGACGAAGTGCATCTGGGAGGACACACCAGTGGGAGGGAGGAGTGCTGGGTCTCACACAGAGCCCTGAAGTGGATGGGAGGGAAAACCCACTGCCTGCTTGGGATGCCATGGCAGCCTGCATGCTTGGGCGATGCACCCACACCTTGGTCATGCACGGAGGGAAGAGAGAAGGGAGCAGAGGACACGACTATGGACCTCCAGGCAAGGTGAGGAGAAAGAGGTGGCTTTGCAAGACCAAGACAGACTTGCAAAAACTTGCAAGCTCTCAGGCGCACCCATAGTTGACGTGCAATGTCATGGGGCATTGGGAATGTCCACCGTGAGAATCATTGGGGAGGGCTCCCTGGCACGAGAAAAACTTTTAGGGAGCTGCAGTAACCCCAGAAGAAGGATGTTTTTGTGCAGATCAGCTCCGGGCGTGGTGCTCCCCAGGAGAGGAACAAACAGGTTTGGGCCAGAGCTTCCCTGCCCCTGCCGAGGAGGTGGGAGAAGTTGCTGTGTAAGAAAGCTGTGCTGGACTTTAATGAGGCTGCCCATGAGCAAATGTGAAATGAAGAAAAGACAGCTGATGAAAACTAATTATTACTTAAAAGAGTTCAGTACAGATGTGTTTAAGACAGTTATGAAAGACGGGATTTAACATCTATTCCAATAAAACCTGTGTCGAATGACAGCCAAGCCCGACACAGTTAATTAAAGCGTGGCGTTGAGACACTCATATATAGAAAGCAATAAACAGCTTTTGCAGTTGATTAAACAGCAAAGGCTGGGGCTTTTAAATTGGCACAGGAGATATTTGCTGTAAGTACACCTCAGAGTCACAAGTATTATTGCTCCAAACAGGAAGGTTTGTTCAGCTTACCTTCCCCAAACCAGGAGCAGCGAGTGCACAGGCATGGGCAAATAAATTATCACCACAGCCCTGCAACGGCGAGGCCTCAAAGAAGGTGGATGTGGTCATGAGCGAGTTTGGGAAGTGGCTGGTACGTGGAGAAGAGATGAGCCAGGCCACCTCTGAAAGCAGGTAAAAGTGTTTGGAAACAGGCAGTCGTTTCCTTGCAGTTGTTTGGCTTTTCCTCCTCCATTTCACAAATGCTCCCGTTGGTTGCTAGACAGAGAAAAAAACGTGCCAGAGCTGAAAAATGACTTTGGGAGTGCAGAGGCTCATTCTTAGAGCGCCTGGCTTTCGTAGTTCATAGCTTTCAGCCATTGCCCTCAGCAACAGCTAGACGTGCCGTGTGACAGTCAGGATGCACATACACAATAGCACAGTGCCTTACCCCAGCTTATTTTTATAGACAAAGAAAGAACAATAGAAAAGCAAGAGGAGCATTATATGTGTTTCACAATGCCCTGCCATTAACAACAGCTTCCTGCAGCCTTTATTCCTCAGCAAATAGTTTTACTGAACAATTTACCGGGGCCACAAAGAGCTAAAGCTAGGTGTGGGTGAATTTTTGTTTTCTACCTCACTGGGTTCACTAAGCACGATTAACCCTCCATGTGAGAGTGCCACCAGTTGTGCCTGTCACTGCTCTCGTCTGCTACGCCACAACCAGCAGTGACACTGTTAGCCCGGGATTTGTGAGCATAGTTCATACTACTCATTGAGAGTCCCACACTTACAGAATATTTGCATGGATAGGACATATACAGCCCAGATGGAAAAGGGTAAAGTGGTAAGGCATGATGCATTTTCTTCCTCTGTTAAGTGACAACACCATGTTTCCCAGCTGTATCTACATGGTAAACAGTGTAGGAAATGAAATCAGAGGAATTCTACTCAAAATATCAGCTGAGAACTGCAAATAATATAATTAATATAATATAATATAATGTAACAAATATAATGTGATATAATATAATATAATGCAATGCAATGCAATGCAATGCAATGCAAGCTGCATACTGGTGTCAGAGGATTGACGGCAAAGACAAGAGAAGTTGCTGGATACAGGGGCTCATTGACAAAGCTAATTATCCCTCATGAATGGATAATATATATAAAACGTTATTATTTGTATAGGATCTGGATTGCTGAAGGAGGATAAAAACCATCTGGTTGTGCCAGGAGGAGCGAGGGGGCAGGATGGGTGGAAAGGAAGAGACACATTTTTAATGGCCTTGTGCTGCTTTCAGTTCACAGCCCAAGTTCTCCAGGCCTGGGGACTGAGCAGGTCTCCCTGTCAAATCTGTACTGAACTTAAAAGTAGCAGACAAAAGCAGCAACTCAAAATGAGTTTTAGTAATGAAGCTGCACTTTACTTTTCACAACAATGGATTTTTTAAAACGTATGTCAAAGAGAATTGAATTTGGATCCATGAATATGGCAGTAAGTGATGTAACTCAAGTTAATGAAATTCTGTCTCCCAAGAACTAGATTTTTCCTTCTTCCAGCAGATATACTCTATAGATTGGTTAAATCTAAGCATCCACTTTAGATCAACATGTTTTCCTAGTGAAACTATTCTGAATACACTTCGAATGTATAAAATATTCTCATGAGCAAAAGCTATTTAGAATGAAGAAGATGGGAAAGTAGAGAGAGTGTGAATCAGTTTGAAATTCTTTTCTGTGAAATTTTGGTGTCTGTATAGGAGTGCTCCTTGCCAAGACCAGCCTGTGCTCTGGGAGGTGGGGTACTGCCAGTCTCTCCCCTTTGGGTAATACTAATTATGGGAGAGCAAAAAGCTCCATCAAAGCTCAAAAGACCCCATGGGACCAGAAAATGGGCAAACTGTTACTTGCAGCATTAAATCACGGAGAGTCCCAAGGTATGTATGGGAAAAATAAGTTTTTCTCCAGGCTTTGGGGAGAAGATGGTGCCGCTCTGACAGGGTGATAGAAGACCTGGTCTCTTTTTGGCCTTTGGCCTGTGAGTATCATTTCACATCCAGATGCCCATCAGCAGTATCCAAACAATGTTCATTACAGTGGCATTATTATTATTGTTGTTGAAAAATGAAAGTAAACAAGATGCATGTACGTATCAGCAAACCATAGGGCAACAGGGTTTTACAAGCACTTTAAAATACATAATTTTTCTTTTTTTTTCACTTGAGTACTCTCAATAGCAATATTGTGTGTTCTTACAAGGGTTTCAGACTGCAGATTTATGCTTTAGTGCGAACTACACTGTTACCTTCAGCAGTAAACTTGGTTCAGGGGAAAAAAAAAAATCTTATGTGCCCTGACTGCACAGTGAACCTAAAAAAAATTCTATCATTAAGAAGCAGGTTTGCTACACAGAATTTTGAGCAGTCTTTAATTTCCACTGTACATTCTCACACACACTGGATGGTGAACTCCAAGATCACAGACAAAACATCCAGAGACAGGATTTTAAATCCTAGAGCATAAAGAAACCAATTTAATCAGCTCAAAGAATGTTGATAAAATAGTTAAGTAGATTAGATTAAAATTCCACACTTGCAATACTTTATGAGCAAAGCTGTTTAGTCCTATGGGTGGCATTTTTCTTTGCCGTAGTCTGAGGAAAGCACCATGAACAGCTGTGTTATGTACACTGAATACATGTTACTTATTTCATAATAACTGCGCCGTTCCTGGCAGACTTGGAATTCAGAGTACTCATAAAGAGCAGGTTATGTACATATCCATTTCCTATTAGAAATTTAATTACGTGAGACCAGGCTATGAAAAGCAGAAATTTTGTTTCTTGCCCATGTGCCTCGACTTTAGAAGTCATCCACGTGTTTCTGTGGCACAATAGCCCCAAATATTCCTAAATTCCTAAAAATTCCTAAAAAGATGAGTGTCACCACATCTCCTACTGACACAAGAAATACTTACAGAAGTGCATTTCAATACTCAAACATGAAGCTAAGCAGCACCACAAGCAGTATCAAGTAAAGCAGGTCCATCTCTGTGGTGATCACTGCTGAGTTCCCCCCAGCGTGGCATGCAGAATGGGTATGGAGAATGCTTAAAAGCATTCAAAACTGAAATTACAGGAGAAAAGGTAGGATAATGGAGCACTTTGCTCTGCAAGGCTGCTGTAGGTTAGGTCAGACAACGTTTTCAATGGAAACAAACAATTTCTAAGAAGTCATAGCAATGAAAACTAAAATGCAAGATGCCTTTATTATCATAAACTTCCATTTCCCTACATATTCTTTAGAAATACAACTTTTCAGGAACTCCAGTACTTTATAAGGTTATCACGATCCCCTGGTAGCCTTGAAGCAAATACGTATCTTTGCACAAAATGCATAGGCAGCCTGTTCCTTGTGAGGGAAGCGAGCCAGCCAAGCCAGCCGTCCTTCATAGCTTGTGTGTCTGGTCCCCAGAGGAGGTCAGCACAAAGTGGAAACAAGAGCAAACGCAAGAGCCATCAGGAGGAGAAACGGCAGCATTTCATTTCCTCGGGGCCATGAAACAATGAGGGTGGTGGTGAGGGTGAAGAGGGAGAGGGGGGGACTGGCATGAAAGTTAAGGGCCCCCAAAAACAGCTGGAGAGAAAAAGGGTGTGATCGTTGTGATTACACAGAACAGACCTAATGCTTTATACAACTATAGCATTTACACAGAAGCATTTTTCCCCCCTTCATGAAGGAAATGTGTGGTCAGGGCATTCCTGGGGTTGCTCTGCATACCCACATTCACTTCTCTTGCCTTCTTTTCCGATCTCTGAAAACCTCTTTTTAGTAGGGAGTGAATGTGCTTAAATGCTGAGGGGGAGTTGGGGACAAACCCAAAAAACTAACAACAGAAAAGCCCAAAACATCTCACTAGAAGACTTGGGAACGTGACAAGACACCGACTATTTGAACCATCATCCCAGAGGAAGCCTCTGCCTGTTAAAGAAAACACGTCGTTCTTCCAGCTGCCTTAAGGCCTGAGTCTCTGAACCCACTAGAAAATTAGTCATTATCAGTAGTATAGGAGGAGTAATACAAATGCTATTTTTTTTTTTATTTTACAAATACAATGTTATTTTTTTTCCTAAAGGTTAACAGTATTCAGCCAATTCCTAAATATAACACCCCCAAGCACAGTTCTGTGGTGCACCAAACTCCTGGGGTGTTTGTTGACTTTCTACTGCCAGCAGCCCCAGTGTGCTCGGTAAATACCATGGATTGCTCTTCCTTAGCCTGCCCTGACTGTGAATCTGTACCAAGGTACGTCTGCGTTGGTCTGGGCTTTAACTATTCTTTCCCTTTTTTTCATCTTTTGGCTTAATTGCA
This sequence comes from Ciconia boyciana, assembly GCF_034638445.1. Classification (NCBI taxonomy): domain Eukaryota; kingdom Metazoa; phylum Chordata; class Aves; order Ciconiiformes; family Ciconiidae; genus Ciconia; species Ciconia boyciana. The sequence goes on along the minus strand of NC_132943.1, from coordinate 6,585,447 downwards.
GCAGAGGGGAGGTGGCGGCTGAAGGGGAAACCTATGGATTTTGAACCAAAGTGCACGTAGTGGGAGCTAGGTGGGACTTGGATACCTACCGTCTTTAGTAGCTGTGCCCCTCAGTTCACTGCCCGAATGTTTTCTGCAGCCAGCCGATCTGCAGTTGTACTTACAGTCAGTCATTAGTGCTACACTGTTAATGGACTCACTCATCTCGGGAACTACAAATGGAGGACATCATTGCTTTCTTGCTGATGCTATGAGTATCATCAGACAACTTAATCACGCACATACCTGTGGCTCTGCATTTAAAGCATGGTTGAATAATGTTGTGCCCATTAAATGCAACCTGTTACATGTGTAAAATGCGTGTCTTGCAGCTTATCACCATAATTTTTATCCTAGAAAGTGAAATGGTACTGTTTTGAAATAAAACATGAGAACGAACATTTCTGGTGTTTGGTAGGTGGATTTTGTGGTGAATGTTGCACCTGTCAGGAAGTTTTCAACAACTTAGGAATTGCTTTTTTAACAAGCCCACAGAATCATAGTCCTCGTGGCCTGAATGTCATGAACTTCTAGACTGACCCCTTGTATAAGATAAGAACCACTTGAATTAATTCTTGGCTGAATTACAGCATTATCTGTTTAGAAAAAAAAACATTTAGTTTTGATTTAAAGATTTCCAGTGATGGAGATTGCAAAAATGACCCTTGGTAATTTGATTGTGTGGTAAATATCCTCAGTGATCGGAAACAAAACCTCAGAACTAAACAAAAATACACTTCTAGCCTGAACATCATCAAATTTCACTCATCTGATTCTAAATTAATCCCATGGATTCCAGACTCATCTATACTCCTCTATCCTGTCTCATGGAAGGCTCTGTAGACTCTCATCAAATGACCCCTTAAGCTGTTCTTTGTGGTAAGAAGTTTGCGAAGCCGCAGGTAATTTTTTTGTCAATGACCCATTCCAGTCCCATAGCTTAGCTATGCCCTTCCTTCAGCAGCCCTGTTCAAGATACTTTTAAATTTCATAGACTTAGTATTTCAATTTATTACACTTAGGGGTTTTGTTGCACTACTGGCTTTACTGATTCATTATCTGCGTTACTGACTTGATGCTTCAATAGACTCAGCTTGCTGCTGCGAAATAAGGCGGGGCAGGGGTGTCAGCAGAGACCTTCCTTCAAGCTAACGAAGCTCAGAGGTTTCTTTGGCAGAAATGATTAGGAATTCTTTGTAGGACGAAGTCTTGTTTTTATAGGTATAGATATAATAAAATTAGATGCATTGGCTATATTAGATACATTAGATACTGTCTACATGATTCTCTGATGTCCAGAGCTTTGCACAGAAATTACCTATTACCTTTTTTAGTTATGGATATAGTGTTGTTTTTTTCTCCTGAAATATGAATGTATTTGCTCGCAGTGCCACTTCAGTTTGAGGACTGGTTTCTTACAGATTGTGCCTAGCATCAACAAGGGATCAATGCATATCTTCATTTACAGAGTATGATTAATAAGCAAAGAAGTGACGATTTAGAGTTCTGTGTTCATTTGGACTGCAGAAGAAGGAGACAGGAAGGAAACTGGCTCCACGAGTCCCATGTCGCTCACAGACATTTTCAGATAGCAAGCATGGTCCAGAGCTGCAGTGAAAGAGGACGACATGACACTGTTGGTCTCCGTGCTGCCACCCATAGTCTGGTTGGAGATGCTATTCCATCAGGCTCCTCCGTGCTCATGAAATGTGGAACAGGACCGAGATGTGCACATCCCAGTGGGGTCATCTTCTCTGCTTCATTTTAACTCTTCACTTTCTTAAAGGCTGTAGAAAGACGTGTGATTTGTCCATGATGGATAGGACAAGCAGCTTTAAACTTCAGCAATGGAAATTGAGACACATGCATGGCCAAAACAAAAAAGGACAGCAAGTGCTGGAATTGGTTGTTTAAGGATATCGTTGTCACTCTTCAAAAATCCTGGAGAGATGCCTATAGAGGCTGGCTTAGCTATAGCTGATTCTGTTTGGGAAACACAAAGAGGGCAAGATGGCTCCCCGAGGTCCTGTCAAGCCCTGTGATTCTGTATTTGTTATTCTTAATTAAATAGTTCCCTCCCTCAGTGCTGTCTACAGGGTTTCTGTCATCTGTAATGAGTATGACTCCGTTTTTCTGTCATTCAAATCTTGCAAAAACATCACCAGTATTTAAATTGCAATCTGAACTCTAAAAATATAATAAGTACAAATAAAAAGAGCAGTTCAGTACAAAGAACTCTATTTCATATTATCTGTATCCATGGAAATCCAGTTAATTTCCCTGATTTTTTTTCAACCTGCCAGTGAACTGCTTCATAGAGAGCAGGAAGTAAAAAACCCTGAGAAAACATAAAGAAATAGAAAGGCATTTGAGTACTTTGGAATATGAATCAGAAAGGGTTGAAAATAATTTAGCAAGTAAGATGCTGCTGGTCACTGAGCCCTACAGACTTTGGATAAACACAGATACTCTCTAAAATAGCTGAAAACAAGAATTAAAAGAATCCCATCTGATTCTTTTCATATGTGTAATATATAATGTGATTTACTGGCTAGACTCTCTTTCTTGTTTAAACAGTCCAAGCAACTTGAAAGGGAATACCCAGTTAGTCAAAACTGATCAGTAAATAGCCAGGGACCGGGGTATAACTGTTTCCACTTGCTGCACTGGAATGCTGTTATTATTTTTCATCTGCAAGCGGCAGAATCTGGGACACCTAATTCTGGACTCAGCTACTTCTGTAGTACTTCTGATTGTAATCCTTGCACAGGAAGTGACACATCACAAAATCATTGTAACAAGAGTCCCTGGAGGTCTTTAGGGTGCAAGTGTGGTCACCAGTATTTTTCAGTCTGCTGGTGAACCCTCCTGGATTGCCAGTGGAGGGCAGGAGGCTTCATCCTCTCCTGATGTGTGTTGAGTCTCTTCACAGGGCTCGTGTGTCATCAGTGGAGGTCTATTTGGGTGCTCTGTGGAGCCTCTCAAGGATACTCTGTGAAGCCAAGGCAACTGTTAAGAGGTATTAATCGTCTGATTTACAGTTTTGCCATACCTTCCAGCGTGGAGTGCCTGGTTGTTACCTTGTACCTTGACCTCCCTCAAAGGTCCAGCTAACTAAGAGAAAATCTAAACAGAAGTATTTCTCATAATATCAACATTCAAAATAGACCACGTAGTTGCAAATGAAAAAAAACCAAATTGTAGTCTCATTCTTTTTCCTTTTTAATTTAGGGTAACTTGCATGTAGTCTTCCACACACCTCCTGGACTCTCCTTCCTTTTGCACACCTCTGAGGCGGCAGTCCCTTCTCAGCGCGCAACACTTCCTCATGTAGCCAAGCATATTTTGCAAGTCCCCCAAAGGCTCGTCCCAGATTTAATCTTGCTCTCTGAAACTTGCTGTTATACGATTGTGTAGGTGGTGTTCTTAATTAAGAAGTGCATCGTTTCACTTCCTCTGAGACGCAACTGTTGCTTTATTAGGTCAAGAGCCATCTCCTTTCCTGATGGACTAATTAACTGCTCCTTGTCCCAGTGAAGGGTAATGCTTCCTACTCCCTCCCCTTTGGAGAGTCACTGAGCACATCTTAGTGTGAAGTGTCCTCTTCAGTGAACTTTCATATTTTACATCACGCCGTACAAATAAACACACTTGATGCAGCATCTAAATGGAGTTTCAACGTTCACAGGTTATTGCTTGTTCCTGGCTGACGTGATAGTAATTAACCACACTGGAGTGACAAGAAGTGTGGGGTGACTGACCTCAACATTTTTTCTTTGGTAGACTGTAGCAATTGTTCTGATAATAACGATGTCCACAAAAATAGGATGTGATACAGTAATATGTGACAAGATTCAGGCTGTCATACTGTATTTATTTGATATGGCTATTTAAACAGACTATAATTGCTGCTTTTTTATTACATTGTCATTATGGTCAATGTTTTGCTATTTCATTTAGTGTTAATGTGCTTGTTAACCAAAATTATTTTATTCCTTCGTTAAAATATTCATTGTCCAAAAAATATGTTTTAAAAAAGAATCTATTTTATAAGATATGAGAAGAAAATTATCTTATTTTAAAATATTGAATTCTGTTATTCACATTTTAAAAAACTTATAATGGTAGATGTTAATGCTAATGGATGTATGAGCTTCTTAGTATTAAAAAAAGGGGTTTGCCCTATTGATCATAGTCCCTTAAAAACAATGTAACATTGTTTGTTTCAATTTTGATATTCCTTAACAAAAGGCACTATGGTCCAGTCAGATGTGATTAAGTACGACTATTCAGTGACAAGGGATGCTGTTCAATCCTTTAACACATTAATTTTATAGTAAAATGCATGATGAGAGCAGTCGTATAGTTTGACAGATATTCTTAAAACTGGGTAGACAATGTTTTGATTTGGCCTATGGACAACTGTAACTGTCCAGTGTGATTCAGTTTTGGAAATAAAACGTTAAGTATTTTGCTCGTCTACAGAAGCGGGACCAAAAACATTGATGGTGGTGGTGTCCCTTCCAGTCCTTCACACGGCGACGTGTAATCCCTATTTCTTGCACAGTCCTTCAGTGCATGACATTACTTTTTAACTGTGGCTACAGTACAAGGGGATTACTTTCAGCTCTTCCAGTTGCTGTGTCCCAGTGACCTTGCATATTTAATCATAATTGGAAGTCAAGTGACTTTTACGAGACATGAATGTTAATTAGCTTTCAAATTGCTGGAGAGGGTACTTTGTCTTGAGTTCCTCTGATTGTGGTAATTAGTTAGTTGTGCGAGGTCAGCCTCCTGTCTTGCACAGTTCATTGAACAGCATCTTTTCAAATATTTATAAAGATGTTTTAGTACCTATCACTGAAAGCTACATTAATGTTTTAATTTTAAGCAGAAAAAAGGACAACCTAATACTGTAAGACACAACTTTGGTAGTATATATAATCACAATCTCAAATTAGCCATTTTATTATGTTTTATTTGATTCATGTTCATTAAGAATAGGGGAAAAAGATATCTGATTCTGCAATATAGGAAGAAAACTAAAAAAAATGAATTAAAGCTACAATTATATAATAATTTACATTAAAATACTGTTCAGGGCAATGAACTATTAGGACGTCAGGAATTTCAAGATGATTAGAATAGCTAAATATATGCAGAAAAATCATCACACATCTTTCACAAGGGCTTAACATCTTCTGAAAAGTGTCAGATAAGACACATCAGGGCAGTACAATGTATGAACCCAATCACACACACACAGACAAAACCTGAGGAAGGTCACTGTCTTTTTGTGACAAACCTATTTTCAGACTGCCTATTGAACTACAAAACCCTACAGGGCAGATATGGTTTTCTGAACCGCCATAGCTCACCACAGCCAGTTGAAGGGCCACCAAAAGACCATGGCATCTCCAGCCTGGGGAAGCATGGGCTGCACACCAGCCTTGGGGAGCTCACACGCAGCATGGCTTTTACTGCATAGTGACTCTGATTATGCTGTACGAAGCCTCCTGGTATAGTCTTAGTACATAAGAGAACTTCAAATGACCACCAAGGATCAGTAACTGGAATATTGTGACTCCTGCAGTAAGGACAGCAGTGTAGCGTTGAATAGTTCTATACCTTAGGTTATTTCAACAGATGGGCTCTGATCAGTGGAGGATGCACTCACCACCTTAAAACTGCCTGGATGCTACACTCCTCCCACTATGAAAAGCAGCGAATACGATCAGACTTTTAAAGAAGAACATTTACAAATGTACACACAAGTGCAGGATATGCACACATTACATTTTTGGGTACGGTAGGAGGAGAAGAGAGCTATTAGGATCTACAGACATGCCTGGAGAAGGGCAACCTTAACCTAATATACAAGACAGACCTCCCATCCCACCTCACTCTCACCAGTCTATTCTTCTTTAAGGACATCTCTTCTGACATTGCTATAAGATGTGGCAGACCCCCTCCCAGTATGTGGGAACATTACTTGAGCATTGCTTCCTTTTCCTTTTAAAAGGAAAATTGGTTATGGACCTCTATCAGCTCAAAATAATAGCATGACCCTAGCTGTTATACTTATACTTCTGTAAGTTTGAAGGTCCTGATTTACAAAATACTTATTCTCATACCATATATCACCAAGTGTGCAGAATTTCTGTTGGGCAGCTCCCAAACTGATATTGAGCACCTCCCTCCAACTTTTTCAAGGCTTCCAGAATATTTATCAAATTCCCATAGGCTATGGGAGCTAGCACCCACAGGAGATGAAGTTTGATAACTATATACGGCAGCAAGTTCTGGACAAGGATGTCAGCTACACAACTAACACCAAAGCTCTTAACAAGATCTGGGCTTCAGAATCAACAGATTAGAATCTTGTGGTGTTTTTTTTTTTTCTATTTTAAGCTGACAGTGGCAGTGTATTATTCCAGCAAAGGTCTATTTGCTGTGCTTCACATTTGCCAACATTGGGAACTACTGTTTGAAATTCAGGAGTCTTTCAAGAAATTCTTGTCAGAATTTCAGGTCTTGTCAGACTTGTCAGAAATTCAGGTGACTCACTCATGTGAGTCACCAGGAAGCATGTGTCCCAGTAAAAAGGGCCACCTACAACCTATGCAGTGCCATTTGCCAACCTTAGAGAACACCTAAACTGAGTTATCAGCATGCTGCTGTCAGACGCTGCACAACAGCGATCACCGTGGTATCTCAGGGAAAACTCTCTCCATCGAATTGTCAAGATCCCCTCAGATACACAGGCAGAAAACCATTTTAGAGACTTGCTCCAGCAAAACACAGTGCGGGACACACTCACTGCATCTGAACAACAACATAATTCCCCTCTGGAAAAAAAGGGCACTTACCTGGCACTGCTGCTCTTTAAGATGTTTTGCCTATATGTACACTCACACTGGAAGCATGTCTGTATGCAAACACTGCAGGCACAGCATCCATAAGGACACGTCTAAGGTTTCACTGTATTTTTTAAGATTTCACGAAAGGAAAAGGGGAGTAAACCTTCTTCTCTTTTACTCTCAAATGAAGTCACAATGTTTTCCATACCTTATTTCTTGGCAGCAAAAAATAGAAGGATGGGGCTATGAATTACATATAGACAACATGCCCCAGAGGAAAACCAGAAAGTTTATCCATATCTGCATTGGTTTCTCAGGGGAAGGTGCAGGCTGCTCACCTAAATGAAGGGGAAGAGCAGCCTCCTGGTTGGAGTAAGACCTGTTACAAGTGTGAATGGAGCTCCAAGCAGCTGCTCTAACCACGACGGGAGCTGACACATTTTGCTCGAGTCTGATGCACCAGCCCAGATACAGTCAATTATCCAGGGACACAGTCTCTGAGCTGACAGTGCACCCTGTAACCTCTCAGTCAGAGGTACGGATTCTTGGTTATACTTTCTGAACACCATGAAAAAAAGGCAGTGCATGATAATCCACCAGTCCACCAGAAGGGCGTGAAGTCTGGGACAGAAGACAGAAAGCTCCATCTGACATGCTCTCTGCTACAACTTTCCTACCAGATGTGACTGCTCTCACACCCAGCAATGATGTTCTCTTCAAAGGTTCATTCCTGCCTTTCTAATAGACCAGGACTCCACCACCCTTAGACTGGAATACCCTATTAGCCATGCGGGTGATGCCCAAACCTTACAGTCACCAATGGAATTAAAGCTTTGTATCTTAACATTGTCTCCTGCTCTTTGGACAGAGCAAGACCGTTGAGGCTCCTGGCCTGACTTAGGTCTTGGCCTGTTGCAGAGCTCAGTGTGCAGCACACACACAGGGCATCAGATTTAGACATCAGCACATCCAGGTATGTCAATGCAGGTGGAAACCCACTCCCCGAGGCTCAAGCACAATCCCTTCCCAAATTCTTGAGCTATTCAGGTGGCTGAACACTGATCTGTTGAGCCAATCATCTTTTCAGCTAGTGCTGTCGTGAATCTACATATGCTTATCTTATTCTGTTTAACGAATCATCAAACACCTACTTACGTGACACAAGATTGCTGCTTGTGCATTACCGACATGAAACACAAGTGAGAAACTGTTTGACTACACAGTTTTTTTTCTGAAATCTTTTGAGGTGCCAACTCTCGTAACGTTCAAAATTGTTTATTTAAGATTCAGAAAAATTCAATGACCAGCTTGTATAATCCTTTTTTTTCTCCAGGTTGAACACTCACTTTAAAAGAGCTTAACTAATCCTAAATTAATATATCCCTTGAGTTTCCATGGCAGTTTCAGACCTTTCTTTCTACTCACCTGTGAAAACGAGTTTTTACTCATAGGAACTACACATCAGTTCTGATACTATAGATATTGTGTATATGTACATATCTTGACATTTAAAAATTACTTTTTTTTTTTTTTACAAAAATGGATCATTATTAGGTTTAGTAGCAGTAGCGGAGGTAGTAGTATCATTGTCTTCTTTCCAGGAAAAACTCATTCAACAACCTCTTGAGGCCATCCCTCTATTCAAATACTACTTTGAAGACCACTGTCAGAGGTCATGAGAGTCACAACATGTACTAAGTGATGCGCAGCTGGCATAGGGAAGCAAAAAGATGCTTTATGCTTCTTTGGTCCTTTTTGTTATCTTACAATACGGGCACTAAATTAGAAACCCTTATTTTCATCAGATCTGTATTTCACACATGTGGAGATGGTAAGTGCAATAAATTAGAGAACTAGGATGACAAATTATCATTCCCTCTGTCAGCCATACTTCTGCCCATCTAAGACTTGAAAAATTCCAAATACCTCAATATCTTTGCAGAGATGCCCAGGGTTAGACAGACAAGATTCACTGTTGTTCTGCTTGTTCCACATGAAAAATGTCTTTATTTTTAAGGTTGATTACCTTGAGGACCTTTTATTATCGCTGACATTTCTTTCCTTTATCATCTTCTCATCCTCCAAAAAGGGGGATGCATGAGAAGACACTTGGTTTTATTCTGATACATTATGCACTTTTATGTGAAACAAATTTTCTGAAATGTGTTTACACAAAATTTTATTACATATGTGACCGCACTGATTCTGGTCACTAAGAGCTTGATAAAAATAAAATAATTACTGTTATATTAGGACCTTCTCTACAATCTCACTGATAGATAATAAACTTAGGTAGAAGTTTTAAAGGCTTTCCACTACAGAGCTTTCCTTCTGCAAACATCAAATCCCATGACTGTCTTGGAAATGAAAGACCAATTAAAAAATACACATCAAAATAAATATTCTCAAATGCGCTTCCTAGTGTGTTTGTCAACAGGACCGTATTCACGTTGGCAATCTTAGTTGTGCAGAATGACTAATCAAAGTAGCAAGAGCACCATCCATCTCAATTTGTCATTTTGAACTTTTGTTGTCATAATTTAGTGTTTATGCAAACTCTTGCATAGAACAAAAGGCCTATCGCAAGGCAGAGACTCCACTGCACTGTTGTTACATGTAAATATACTAGTATAACCTCTGTGGAAATAAAAAGATCTATTAGACACAATTACATAAAGTTTGGCACAAATGTTTTTTTTCATATGTTTTGTGTAGAGCTTCTCCACTCAGCACAGAATTTAAGAACGTAGTTTGTGATGGAGCACATCATGTCACCCTTCAAGCTTACTTTTTTTTTTTTTTTCTGTTGAATGAAAATGTGGGTAATGAAAGTAAAGAGAGACATAGAGCTGTATCGTGGTCACCCAGGAACCTGGAACCGTTTCTTAGCCTAAGAGTAAAACGTAAATGAACAGTGTATTTCAGGGTTAGATTTATCAGGAGTTCCATTTCCCTGAATAATTTTAATATCTGATATTTATGGAACCCACAAACTGCTTCACGTTGCTAAGAAAAATTATTAGTACTGTGGAAGAATAATTTTACCCTGATGAATTCAGTGAAATAGTACAGTACTAGCATTTCACATGAAATGTCATTAGTATCTTCAGGAAAGCAACCACAAAAATCCTTGCAACTATAGCCTGAAGAGACAGATGTTTTAATCAGTGATACAGGCACATTTATCCAAATTTTTTTCTTCTAAGCTTATGTCAAGTTAAAACCACATGAATCTGTGGCATTAACAGCAAGAAGGCTGTGGAAATGTAGAAAGTTAAAAAATTTTTGTTGTTCCTTGTAAAAGTTTATAGAATTTCCTGCCCAAAATTATTTTACTGAATTTATGAGGATGCACGTATAGGTTATTGATCGGGTTCTCAATCTTTCATCCTCCAGCTCCTTGTGTGTTTTGCACAGCTACAGAGCCTGGGGATTCTGGGGCTGTTAAAGGATTGTGAGAAATGGTTCCTATGGAGAACCTTGGTAAAGTAAGAAACAAACAAACAAAATCCATTGGGGATTATTACACCGATGTGTAATTTAAAGATCTTTAAGGCATGGCAGTGGTAGAGCTCAGTATCTCCATCAAAATTCTGCCTATAAACTTAAGACCAGATTCTGATCTAATATCCAGTATCTAATAGCTCCACTGACATCAACTGTGTACTTCTAAGAAAATAAATAAATTTAATTTTTTCCAAAGTAATTTACACTTAAGCAAGTGTAAAGTAAATAAAAATGTCTCACTGAAAGGCAACATGAGACATCACAATAAATAAATTTCATCAGGTCCGTATAAGACTTCATGACTTCAAACTCCTGTTACTTGTATACGAACTAGTTAAAACTTAGTTCTACCTGAGTATTAAAGATAGGAGATTTTCTGCCAGAAAATAAACAGTAACGTTTCTGAAAAGACCAACTACTTATGCCTCATAACATCTGTAATTATGTAATTACGTAAAAATTGAGGGCCAAATCCATCTCTGATGATGTCAGCAGAATAAAGGCAGAACCTGTGGAATCATAGCTGTATGGTATGAAACTATTTAATACAGTATTTTTATAGAAAATAAAATTGTTTTAAAATTCTATTGACATAATATACAGCTGTACACCTAAGTTATCCAAACATGTGCAGAGCTGCAAAAACATTCAAATAGAAGTTGTATAAAAAGCAAAAATTGTCATTAAGAAAAGGAATTTAGCCATTTGTACAAAGTAATGCTCTTTCCCTTCAATTTGCTCTTCTTTAGTTTTCATTTCATAAGTTAAATTTAAAAATTAGTCAACACACTGAATTAAGTATGTAGATTTTCATTTAAATAAATCAGTCAACAAATTTTTTATAAAGTATTTAACACTTCATTGTAGAAACATAGGCAAAATGACTATTATAACCAAAATGAAAAATACTGTTCAATTTAAAAAAATGTACTTAAACAAGAACCTGAAAAAGTTTATGATATGCATAACATTGTTCAAGCAAAATTGCACTAATATTACATAAATCAAGAGTTTTATAAAGGCCCCAATATGGCAAAGTTTAGAAATAGGTAGTATGCATGCACAATAGTACAACAAAAATCTTTTATAAAACAGCAGTTATTTTTGTAATGCTTGTACAAAGGGAGTAAAGAGCAACCACAAACATATTTAATCTGTTAGGTTAATATATGATGATAGCTAAAAGTCAGTCATGTCTAGCAGAGGAAGGAAGAGTCCTTCACAGTATATGTGTGAATAAGTCTTTTGTGCCTTTAAAGTTATGTATAAAATATTTCGATTCAGTCCAAACCTGAAAGAAATTGTATTCTTTATTTTCATCAAAATTAAAAAAGGTGAGTCAGATTTTTCCTCTTAGCAACAACAGAAAGCAGACCAGGTCAGAGCAAGTGCTGGAAACTGATACTGATGCTTTTCACTTTAGATAATTGGATCTTGATATTTAACCCAGACTATTGAAACTCGGGCCTAGGTAAGGTTTCACTAGTATGCAATTTGGTTATGTTTTACCTCCGCAATATCACAGTTCATCTTCATTTAAAGAAACTGCTGTGTTTTGTATTCTTTAATATCTCTAAACAGGTATGACTTTTTTGTGATTGTCAAAACTGAACGCTGTGATCATCTGTGTGTGCTTAAGGTTTGGGGTTTGGTTTTTTTCCCTACTGCTTGGTATGTGTTGGGGAATTATTAATCCATAAGTAATGCATGTGATTAAGTGAATAAATATATAATGCATGTGTAGGCAATGCCCTCTTGTGCTCTAGGGTGGCTACTGTCCTACAGGACTGTTGGAGTTCATATGCTTTGTCCCACAGCAAGTAAGGTTTCCGCTTCCAAGATATATTGTTACTATGTTCTATAAGGTTTTAATAAATACAAAGCTTGTTTACATGGTATATATGTTTAGTATATCATGTACAGTCACTGAATTTCTGAAACATAATCATTGTGTTCATGCAGATCATTAGATGTTTCATTTCTATAGTCTTGTTTACTTCTTGGCAACCTAAAGCTAATTTAAAAGCAAGTTATGTTTGTTTGTGAAAAGTTATCTAGCTTTATCAGGATCTGAAGAGAAATTCTAATGGGCACAAAGAAGAGAGTAGACCATTCAATCATTCTTTCACCATTTAAAATAAACAAAATTACACACTGTACTACAGCTTCCAGACTACATAATGAAAAAGTGCAGATACCATCTTCATCGATTAAGTAGAACCAAAAAAGTTCATAGAAAATAGATTGCTCATTTTCACGCTACAAACGAATATGTTGTTTGCAATTTTAACAAATTTAAAGGTGTGTTATTTCAGCAGCATTGTTGTAAATTGTACCGTAGTGCAGTTTCTTTTTCATAAAAATACCTTACAAATGGTCAGTCAAAAGTCATCAGCAAAAGAAAAACCCAGAAAACAATCAACCAAACAAAAAACAGAGGTAATGCTGATGCCAAAACAATTATAATACTGTTGGTACATAGAAAAGTAATCCTTATATTTTATACATTTATACAGAGTATAAAAGGTAACAGCAGATTATGCCACAGTCTCCCTTATCCCAATATCTATTTTCTTTGGAAGGAGTTCTCTTCTTTCATCAACACTTGCTAAGGAGTTTCGACAGTTTTGTCCATCCATGTATAACTTTGCATATACTGGATTGGCGTAATTTGTTGGCTGCAGAGAAATTAAGCATACATTAGATCAGTCGGATTAAACCAAAATAAATGTTTATGGAAATGGAAATGATTTTGTTAAAGCAAGAACAAGTACACATAAAATATAATTGGACATATTTAATAGATACCTGGACTTCTGCAAACCTGATAATGAGTTAATTATTTAGTTAAAAATTAAACTCATGATGAGACATGCTATTAAAATAATCAATGACATGACATGCAGCATATTATGATATTAAAACCATAAAAACAATGACAAAAATTAAAACAAAAACCTTGAAAAATGTCTCTGAAGTTGACTTGTCCACCTTATTACACTGGAAGATTTCAGAATAGATATGAAGAAGTTTATAGAGAAGGTGCACTGTGAGACCATGTGACAAGTTTAACAGTAGAAAACTGCAACCAACAGTTTCCATATATTACCTGTTCTAAGACATCAGCATCCCATCAATAGCTGACCATGTTTTCGAATTCTGTGGCCCAAATATACAACATGATTTGACCAAAAATTCAATACTTTCATAACGTAAATTAAACTTTAATAATAAACCAGCATAACTGTTATTATATCATAGTAGTTACAGATTGAGAAGAATTTTCTCAACGATTTTGGTAGTTTGGACTGTAATGAAAAAAATCTATTGAAATGAGTGGTACTTCAGTATAGGACAAGTCCATTTGTAATTCTGCAAAGCACTTCAGTATACGAGAAATGTCCTGAGTCTGGCAGTACAGAAGGATGTATAACATGGACGAAAACTTACTCTCCTATCACTCATGCTAAGGAGAAAGCACTACCCAAGGTTTATCATGTAAACGTCTCCACTAATTCCTTCATACTTTGTGCCTTTACTGTCTCCTAGAAGACCTTTGCTGTCCAACTAGATGTTCAGCTTTTTACCTACAATAGCTGGAAAGGGTACCTCGTGGCCAAAATCTTCCCCTTTCTTATAACTAACGAAACAGCACAGCTTTGCTTTCATAAATACTGAGTGGAACACCAGTAAGCTATAAAATAGGTAAATTGTTTGGTGTACATAAGAAGTGGCTAAACTTTAAATTACCCGAAACAGAAGTGGGTAGGTTTTCTTGACTTGCAAATATCCTGAGTACACCCTGGGTAACAAGGAATGACAGATGTCTAGAATCTTACTTCTTCCTTTCCCTGTTGATCAATACCATTTCTGAGCCCAGGATTCAGATATTCCTTAGGCTGCTAGCTACGGCAGTTACTCATTTAGTTAGTTAAAAGCTGCCTATTCCATTTATTACAGATGACAAAGTGATTGCCTGGTGTTTCACCTTTCCTGGAATGGAGGCAGAAGAAGGTGAGTCACATTTATTTAAAAAATAAGAAAGAAAGAAAGAAGAAGCTACTCTTCTATATTAATGGAACATAAATATGCAATCAACTGCTGTAGTAATTTATGAGAGCAAACTCTCAGTTATACCTGTCTTTACATTTGTCATAATGATTATAATCAGAAATTTAGGAAAACAGAAATTTAGTTTTATTGCAATTGACAGGACTTTTTATTCCATTGACAATCATTATTAAGGATGATAACCACAACAGAACAGAGACACTTGGCATCTATATAGTGCCTTATGGAGTTATTAAAATTATATATAATAGTAAGGTCTGCCTCATGAAACCTCTTTGAGTGGGTACTGATAGCATAATGCAGCACAGTGAGGTACCGAAAGTAACTGAAGTGACTTGAATAGCAAGACTTAATGTTAGAGATGGGCTTTCCTCATCCGTGGTTTTGTGCTCCATCAGAAATATCATACCCTATACAAATTGTTAAACTTCCAAATACAACATATTACAACCATGCAAGAATGCAAATGGCACAAAAGATGAAAAAATATATATATATATACACTGAGGCACATGAAAATGAATGTCATATTGATGTCCCTTTTTAATATTTTAAATTTCAATGTTTGCAAACATCATGCTAAATTGTAGTCAAAATCTGATGTTTTAAAAGTAACTGTTTTATAATAAAAATTGATTGAAAGCTGAACAATCAAAAATGCATTGCAAATATTAAAGGAAATTGTTCATTTTAGTGTGTATCAAATTCATCTATAATAAAAGGACTTGTTTTCATTTATTTGGGAACTTCTTTCCGTTTGATAAACTTCACTAAATGCCTGTAATTACATATAAACTGCAAATATATCAAGATACATGGCTGTGAATGCTATGCTAAAGTTATATAATGTTATGGAAAAGCATCACATTGCTTACTGGTTTTGCATTTCTTTGCAAAGACACATGTGTGGTTTTAGATCATGTTACAATGATGGGTACAGATGAAATTTTGTATGCAGAGAGGAACCCTTTATTTCAAATAGAAAATGTATTATTTACTGTCATTCTTCTTTCCATTAAAAGAAGAAAAACAGAATTAAAAACAAACAGAAAATGCCTCTATTCAGAAATGACAGACAAACTTTCTTTCGAAAGGGGCTGTGGTGGAATGAAATGGATTTGAATCATCATTTCTCACCCCTGTTGACAGTGGTCCTTTCAAGTCAGAGTTTAGGTAGATTGATGGAGCTGTGTGGGGAAGCTTGAATGCAGTGGGCCCTCCCCCTATGTATCTGGCCTGTATAAACAGAAAATTTTAGTTTCTGTGCTAATAGAGCGTTTTCCATGTGTACTTATCAACACTGTTAAATAAACAGTGCACTGATTTAAAACATTTTAGAATGACCTACAATTAAAAAAAAATCTACTCACAGGTATTCTTCAGCATGAAAAATCCTTGCATTCAATAGGAGAATAAAATTCAGCACTTTAAAATCATTTTCCATTAAGGATTAGAGCCAGACTTCACAATAAGCATTGGCTCAGTTACTCTTCCTCCAGTGAGTAACTCCATTTTCAGCTTACCTCTTGTATTCAGCACACTGACTATGGGATTCAGCAATGACATTCCTAGAGCTAACAGTAATCCGGTTATTGCTTTGTCAGAAATGCCACAGAATGATGGCTGCCCTTTGGTGTATGTCTGATTACGGAGCTCTAGGAAAGATATTGCAGCATTACCCCGTTCATCCCATGTCACATCACTCAGGGAGTTCAATCACTGAAGAGTGGTGCTGCAGAAGTGACAGCATCTTTTACAAGAAAATGATAATACTTACTAGCTTTGTGTAAACATTTAATCTATCTATCCAGCCAGGACTCTGAATTCTTTATGCCTTTGGAAGTTTTCATATATGAAATAAGTTAGTCTCATATGTATGCGTATACTCTTTCACACTTCAAACAGTAGACTGTACAATAATATATTTCCATTCGGTATTTGCGACTGGACGAAAAAGGTTGCGATTTGGCAACTTAAGGCAGATGTGTCTATGTCAAAAAAACCCATTTCATAGTTTAGGTCTAACTCTATTTTGGTAAAATACAGGCACTAGGAAAAACGTCCATCAGCAAGCATCAGACTGCAAAACAGCTGTTAATATATACATGACATTTATTCTATGAAATTTAACTTGCTTTTATATTCATTAACTAAATCTAAATGTCATTGTTTTATGTTTCTATTAATTACATTTAAAATCAAAACATTTGTAAGACATAAAATAAGTTGTGGTTTTGCCACTAGAAAAAGAAAAAAATTACCTTTTCTGCATTTACAGTAAAATCTGAGGCTAAAAGACCACCTTCACTGTGATCATGGCCCACCTCATACATGTTATATGACGGATTGCCAATTTCTACATTGATTCCTCCATTTATAATGGGTTGTCTTCTGATAGTTTTTGTCCTATAATTCATAAACACAAAAAAAAGCTAATGACTTTTCAAGTCTTTTCTTGGATGCTTCATCCCAAAATAGTACAAATTTTATTTTATTTCTCTTTAATCATTAAGACCAACAGGATGAAAAAGTGTTTCCTGCAGAGACAATCAGAAAATCCTTCCATTTTTCAAACAAAGTAGAAATCTGAGTCTATGTAGATCTCACATAAGCTGGAAGTAGCTTTAGATTGTTTTTCTCAGTTTGGCTGTAGTGGTATGAATTCATACAAAGTGCTCACTCGTTGTCTATAACCTGGACTTCCCCCTATTATTTCCAGATTTTCCTCACTTCCCAAGGAAAGCCTTGCAAATTCATTGCAGATTCCCTGCAGTAAAGAAGATGGAGTGAACATGAGTCATGTTCCCTCGCTCATTCATTTCACTTCCATTTGAAATCAGTTGCCCAAAGTCAGTTGTAATCTGAGGACAAGCAAATGGTTTCATTACGATGCATTAAAAATGTATGAACTTCTCATAGTTCCAGTTTGTATTCCCTGCCAGTGGTTATTGGAAAGCTGAAGTTGAACTTGAATTTTTTCAATCTTTAATAAAAGATAGAGTCTTATTTTTAACCTTGAATTAGATATCAGTAAAGATAAGTGATTGAGTTGAATTGTTTTAGTTGCTGAATTCATTTCTTTCAGCTAAGGAGGTGATTTTAGTCTGAGCAATTGAAATAACCTCAAAAGGGTAATTTTTCCCAATGCAATATGTTTTCTAGAATTACAAGGGAATAATAGGGAGGTCACAGTCAGGATGATAATAGTCGAGTCCTCTTGTTTGGTTGAGAAAAATGGAGTCAGTGTCTGAAATCCAATACACTAAAGGATCTGTATTTTTCAGAAATGGCATAGAAAAAATATTTCCTAAAATAAACATTTATCTGTAGTGTGCAAGCGTTGGACATCTATACCTAGTTTAATACTTGACAGTCTTCTTTGAAGAGATGAAAAAAACCCTAAAATACATTTTCAAATATAATTTAAGAAAAAAAAAAAGTTCTTTACTGAGGTTAGTTCTATTTCTCTACTGAAGATCTATTATTTAACAAGTTATTCTCAATAAGTTAAACAATTTACAGACCAGCAACTGTTTTCAGGATTTGGCTATCACTAAACTTGGTTTTTAGGTACAGCAGCATGTAATGACATCCATGGAGCGTGGCAGGGTCAGCGTTACTAACAGTATGTCCAGGGAATGTATTTATCTTGCTGGCTTTTCAGAAAGGATTTAGAAATTAATGCTTGCTACTTAGCACCAGAGTTTGCAGGAGAGATGCTATGTATGATGCTAGATGATAGTAACTTAAAAGATTCTTTTAGTCTGGAGAACTGAAATAGTCTCATAAATGGTCACATTTACAGAAACAGTAGATTCATCACGTATTTCTAAAGAACTTTACCAAAGAAGACATTATCTTGGTTTCAGAGGTGGGGTAACAAGCCCCAGGAGAAAGGAAGACAGCTACTCAAGACCAACCAGCAGGCCAAGTACAGGCCTGAAGTAAATGGTTTGCTGTCTGATTCCCACTCCAGGTCTTCCCTAGTTAGTCATGTCCTTATTACTAGGAATCTTTCCTTGTTAAATCTGCATCACCACTAACGTCACTTTCTCGTTTCTCTGAACATGAGAAAGTTAGCAGCTCTCTCAGGTGTCTGCATACAGTAGAAACACTTTTGTTTCCCCACCACCCAACATGGCCTTTGAAGAAATGGCCAAAGTCAAAACATCTACTACACTCATACTGTCTACTACACTGAATAAATTAATTATCAGCTCTAAGGCAGCTAAATTCAAGAGTACAAAGATTCACTGTTCAGTGCTGGAATTTGGCTTCCTATGCAAGATACTAAAGAAATACATAATGGAGACAAGGCTTGGGACTCTACAGTAGATACTTTGAACATTGCTTACATCTTCAGTATAACTTATATAAAATTGAAAAGAACTAATAAAAGTAAATAAATTGAAGTGAACTGTAACTAGAAACTGGAAATTCTGCACAGGCTCTATCTGAAAGTATTTATAGACATGAACAACATTAATTACATGGTTCCAATGAAATACATTAATTCTGTTTGCTAAGTTCACTAAGTCTCTGGATAAAATTATTAACACTTATATAGCCTTGGCAGGATTGAGCAAACTGGATAAGAAAAGAACTACATTTTCTTATCTAGTATATGTGGAATATAAGTATAAATAATAGACATGTTTGTTCCAGCAAGTAGCAAAACATGACTAACTCACTGCATCCAGAAACAAGTTTTGGGTTGTTTGTTGTGGTTTTTCTTTTTTTTAATATCTGCCTAACAGATATAAAGTGAATTTTTTCTATCAAAAAGATACACATACTTTAAAGATTTACTTTTTTTCTTCATACATCAATATAAAATTACTTACCTTCGTTTCCTTTTGCAAAGAAATAGTCCAATTACCAGAGTAGTGATCAAGGTCACCAGTAAAACAAGAGGAACAATGATTGCAATGCTTCCTAAAATAGGAAAAGGAAATATCATTGAATACTCACAGCTACATCTAATAATTTCTTCACAGCTGTAAAACTGTTAAATTAATTTAAAAATAATAATTTCCCTCATCAACAAACGTAATTTCATGTGATGAGTTTCACTGATTTGAGATGTTAATGTTGATCAATTAAAAAAAAAAATCATTACAGATAATGGTGTACACACAAGTACTCCGAGCAACAAATCAGAAGCTTCCTCTTTCTGGATACCAATATACTTTGGACTAATTCCCTGCCCTCATTTGCAGTGATACCTTATGAAGGCGTGCGGAATTGCTGAACAATTTGGATTGGAGTGGCATGGCCACTGACTTTAACTGCCACCATCATCTTCAGCGGTTTATTTAAGTCACACAACTATTAATTTAAAATATCCAGTAGGCATGGCTCTCATTGAAGAATTCCATTATTAGCATTTATATATATTTATTACTTTTATTTGTGGGAAATGAAAAATAGTAAGCAGTATTCATTTCTAGATGGTTGGTGCATTCCTGCATTTTACTGCATTGTACTCGAGAGCCAATAATTTTGTTATGTTGATATAGGCAATCAAGGAAACTACTATAATGCTTAATGTAGCAGAAAAACAGTGCACAGATCAGACAGCGATGTTAAAGGAGAGGAGGGAACAGGGAAGAAGAAAATGGGCTTCCCATTATTTTGGCATATAACTTGACTGAAATGAGACTACCTGCAAAAATAAGGTCAGCAATTGTACCCTTCTAAGAATTTCTCAGCTTTAGTGTAAGTACCTGGCAATAAAGAAATACATGCAACAAATAATTTTATGTTATAAAAACTGGCCCTTATAAACTACAGGGCTCCAGTATAAAGCCAATGTGGAATGACGTGCATTCCTTTAATATCCCAATCCTTAACTAGTGGAAAACAAAAATATTGCTGGTTGTTTCATAGGTTACATTTATTGATTTATTAAAAAAATAAGCTGTTGGCAGTCTCTGCTCTACTTTAAACACAATCTAACTAAAGAATTGAAAAAGATGCCTTGAATTCTGCCTGAAGGCTTACTGAAAGCCAAGTCAGGTTGTCAGAGGCCCGAAATGAAGTACTACTGAATAAAAACTTGAAGCATCCCAAGTTCACTTCAGCTTATGAAGATTCAGCATGTAAAGGACATTACAACAATGCTATTTTAAGATAACATTTGATAAATAACTGGATGAAGGTCTACTTAGGGGGCAAAAGAAAAAAAAAAAAAAGTTCATTTTGTCTTGGCAGGTAAACGTTCAAGAAAAAGAACTGAAAAACCGCCCACTGGCCATGAATTGCCTTCTGGTGACCATGATGCAGACTGGGGTCTAAGAGCAGGCACAAGACAAACACCAATTTCCCAAATCGTAGCAGTTATTCCCTCAACTTGAGATACTGATCTAGGTTCTGGCTGCTTTTTTGCCTGTTTCCAGCTTGTAAGTGTTATTTCACTTGTCTGGATCGCTACGAAGATTTCATCTAAGCATCAAGCTGACCTGAATAGTGGGCGATTCATTTTACTGCTCCAGTTGGGTTAAATGTGACCAAGAGACGTACAGCAGGGTACCATCAGCGTACTCAATGCACCACAGGGAACCTTGTACAGTTTAAACTGCCAATAGTGTAGCAATACCATCCTTTTATGCTTACAGACATGTTTAAAAAAAATATGACAGGAGCTATTCTTACTTTCAGGATGATTTTCACAGTAGGTAAAATTCAAACCTCTGTAGACAGCCAATGCAAAAGTTATGAACTACTTACAAGTCTATTTTTGATGCTTTCAGTAGGACTGAAATGGTCAGAGGTCTCGTACTAGTTCTCTGCACAGCAGTGATATCACCAAGCACTTGCGACTTGATATGCTTTCTTTAAGAAAAGCGCAGGCTAGCCCTTGAAGCAGTGAGTGTATAGCATATGGCTTGCATCCAAACCACCTCATGAAACACTGAATGTCAATCAAAAAGTCGAGAGATCTACATTTGTTTATTTTTTTTTTTTTAAATACAGGTAACCAGCACATTTCATGACACAAACTCACATCCTAAAATATCACCAGGTTAAAATTTCTAAACTGAGGCAAATTTGGCAAGTGATAGCAGTTATTTGAAGTACTTACTTGTACTGATATTGTCAGACTTGCTGCTTTTGGGAGCTGGCCTCTCACACTGTGTGCCTGACCAGTTGGCTGAACATCTAAAAGGATCCAATTAAGATGGTGAAGTTAATAGATGTCAGCCATTAACACACTAACCTATTAAAGAGACCACCAGCATCTTCTCAAGAGCTACACGAATGACAACAGTGATTCTACAAAATAAACAATAAGCTTCATGGAAGGAGTCAGCAGTACGCTGCCATGGCACGCACAACATTCTGAGTACGTTTTTAGTTTAAAACTATAGCTTTGTATCTTCAATTCCTGTTATTATCACTGCAATCTTCATTCCAGAGTCCTTTTCTAAAATTCTTGAATAATAAACCAACAGGCATAATCAACGGTATATTAACATCCTATTAAACCAACTACCACCTACAATGCAATAATAAAGGAACACTTGAGCTGGATCCACACATAGCCAACTTAGTCCAGCAAGGCTTATTTGCTAAGGCGCTTTATTTGCACCATATTATTTCAGGGTCAGCTTTGATCTAGAAGCTCTAACAGCCACGTCCATATTGCACAAAGCATATCTGATGACACAAACTACTACACACATCCAGTAACCCGCAGTATCCACAGCAATTGGCTCCTTCCACAGTTCTGCTGTCCCCCATTGTTCTGGATAATGCAAAGTTTACTGTAGAATAATTCTTACGGACCTGGTTGTAATAATTTACTTGAACGATTAAGACCTATCTTTGACTAACATTCACAAATTAACCAAGGTTCCCCTTTTCTCTGCTTTCAGATTTAATTTTTTTCCTGAAAATTCTACAATTTAATGGCTTCAGCTTTTTGAATTTTGAACTATATAACTAGATATGTATTTGCAGAAATATATATGTGTATGTGTGTAAGCAGGTGTGAGAGTTAGAGCACGAAGAGCTGTCCTGAAGGGACAGGAGTATCTACTGGCTTCAGAGGGCCCTGAACACTGTTTATGTTCAGAACATATGCTTCATGAGCCAGGTGCCTGGATGAGTACACAGTTATTCTGCTATAATTTCCTTGTGTGAATATCAATATGCAAATATTTCTTCAGTTGGGATTCAGAATGCTCTCCACGCATACAAGCAAACACAAGGAGTCCATGTATGCGGACTCAGCAAATCTGTCAAAAATGGAAACAAATACCTGAATGAAATTCAATTGCTTATTCATCCTGCTGTAAATATGATTAAGTTTACTACAGAACCTCAAACTCTCCTTGTGGAAACGGCAGGAAGTAGTCACTTTTCATCTGCCTCTGTTGCATATTGTGCAATGAATCATATTTTTTCTACGTATTTTTGAATTATTTATGAATTTTAACGTGGTTTATCTTTAGGAAAGTGCAATAGAGCATTACCTTGCATGCAGTTCTAAGAACTACTGTTATCTGACGCCTTTCTCAGGATTTAACAAATTGCAGAGTTTAGCGGTGGACATGCTTAATGATTGACATTGTTCTATAATGCAAAAAGGTTTGGAAAGGTACAAAATATTCCAGACAAAAATTGTGGAATTCTTACAGGAGAGCCCTAAGCAGCTTTGCTGGTGATGCTTTTGACCGTTTTGTCTTTGCAGACCACTGCAGAAGAAAGGCTAATTTCTCTCTTTGCTCCGAAGCCTATTTAGCACAATCCAACACTCAGATTAATCTCTTTACTGGATTTCATATTAAGTTTTAACTTTTTTGGGGGGAACTAACTTCATTTTTGGTGGGATATGTTATGAAGGTGCTTAACTCAAACTCTGCAGAGGTAAGGCACAGATGGTTTTTAAAAACATGTTTATTAATTGATAGTTGATTCAAAAATTTTCACACAATAGATAAATTGCATTACAATTTAGAAGTTCTTAACGTTTATTGAAATAAGTTTGTTTACTCAAATAAACATGGTAAATACACACTTAAACTTCCTCACTGCAAAGGAACCCCCCAATTACTAATTCATTGTACACATTATGGTTCACAATGATATATTTTAAAAATGAACCCAACTGACATTTCCACTCCTGCACCACTTTAGCACATTCTAAGTCACACAGAACACATGATTTTAATCTTTTAAAAGATGCGTCTGTTCCATTTTTTTACAGATGTCTTTTTAGCAATTATATCAACTGGAGATGATTCCACTGACAGCCTACCTTACTAAGATACTATTCAAGGAACTTGTTTTTTCAAAAGATCACTATTCAACATATGGCTGCAAAATAAGTATCTCCATTCTTGCAGAGAAACACCATAAAACTTTATACTTAGAATATTCTACTGGGATCCAAACTGTTGGCATGTGACAACCATGAAATAAAGTCTTTATATTTCTTACTGGAAGTTTTGCATCATTGCTGTTGGGGATTCAGCTCATGTGATTAAAGCTTGTTATGAGAGGCAATTTTCATTTAATACTACAGTATTGAAAGGGAAAGATTTCTCTGAGAGTTAGACATATCTTAACTTTGTACCTAAATCCGTATATTGAAGGTTTCAAATGCTTCTGCTGTCTAAGGGAATCATTACTATAAATCTGTCTTAAAACAGTTTAAAGAATATAAGATAGTGAGACTAGCAA
Organism: Ciconia boyciana; assembly: GCF_034638445.1. Lineage (NCBI taxonomy): Eukaryota > Metazoa > Chordata > Aves > Ciconiiformes > Ciconiidae > Ciconia > Ciconia boyciana. Next base: position 6,561,283 of record NC_132943.1, on the reverse strand, counting down.
AAGAATCACTATGAAGCATGTAAGTATAAGCTTAGGAGAAAATTGTGTATAATGTACAATTATGCTCTTCAAAATCTTACAGCAGATATGACACCACAATAGCTGGTGAAGACAGAAATCCTACAGCTATATATGTAGTAAACAGAGGAACAAATTAAGGTAAGAATATTAGCAGTTCTTTATTTATCTTGGCATTTTAATTGTAAAAGTCAGAAATATTGAAACACTTCTGAGGCATTTGATAAAAGTCTCATAAAAACATGATAGCTAGTTGCCACTTCATTTTCATTTTTTCCAAATGCTTGCTGTCTCCAATAAACTTCACAGGGACTGAAGCTGACAGGATGGCAGTCATTTCCTTCTATACTCAGAGGTAAAATGATTGCCCTTTTATGGTCCAGCAAGCTAGTAAAGACTTGTCTTGGGCAGACAGAATAGAAAAAGAAATAAAACCCAGGGGAAAGGTATGTTGTCTGCAAGGGAATTTGACACAGAAAATTAGCCATGAGCAGGCACATGAATAATGATGGGGTTGGGACATGGACAACTGTTCATGTAGGAACATGGGAAACGAGCAGGTCTTAACCAGTTTCAATTGTCTTCAGGTACCGTAGACAGAAATTGTTCTTAATAATAACATCTTCTGATATTAGGACATTTAAACTCAGACTTCTCAGTACCTAGCATGGGAACTGGCTTCTGGCTCAATTTGCTGCACAGTATTTTGTACCTTTACAAATCGTTTGGTACCAGGAGCTTTTGTTCCGTAGCATTATCAATAGTTGTATGGTCAGAGATAGGACATTTGCAGTATGGGCAAACAACATTAACAAAGCAGAACTACACAAAGCCACTGCTTTCATTGAAAACATTCATATTATCAACAACTACAAAAAAAGAACAGTCATAATGTCTGATTTGAGCTACACATAAACAAATACAGATGGAAACAGATGGGGAGCTTGACAGTGAAGGCAGGTTGGAGTCAGCTGAGTGGTGCAAGGTGCTACAGTGAACATCTTAAGTGGCAAATCCCCAGTTCCCAACAGGGTCGGTGAACAAATCAAAGAGCAACAGTATCACAGAGAATGCCAATATAAAAACTGAAAGCGAATGTAATAAATAAAGGTTGTACACAGTCTGCTGCCAAGGTCATTAATAAAACTATGCTACCACTCTCTCTGTTACAATTTAGCTCTACATTTAGAAAGAAATGACTGCTTGGGAAACACGTTCTGAGATACAGAATGCCTACGTGATAGGAATTATTTATTTCAAGGAAATAGTATTACAGATGAGAGAAGTTTTAAAAACTTTAAACTGCAATTATAAAGATGCCCCACTTGTAATGAAGAATATTTAGAATTAACGTATTTACCTTTCAGAGACTGATCATGCTGTTGTTACAGAATCTATTCATGAGAGAAAATGTCTCTCTCCTCTATTTTTGTAAAACCCTTACAGGTCAGTGCACTGAAACACTCTAAACTCAATTATACGGGCACTTGACCAAAAGAAACCATTGCACTATGAAATGTCTGAACAAATAGAAAAAAATAGTAAAAAGGCTAATTTGGTGGCAGTGTGCAATTTTTTTTTATTTTGTTTCTCTTTTTTTGCCTTTTTTTGGTGCCACAGGCATTGTCATAAAAATATAATATAGCAGGCATGATATGCAGTTAAAAGTGTTTTTGTAGACAACTGCTTTCCAACTCAATATACCAGTGCGTATCAAAAAAATGACAGAAAGCAGCATTGAAAGATTAGTCTAGAAAGTATAACAGAATCTGTGAAACAGTCATTACAAAATAGAGGTGGAAGGGGAATTGAAAATGTTTCTTACCTATAAATGATATTTCTTCATTATACAAAGTAATTTTCTAACTTTGCTTTTCTTTTTAGTCACGGCATAGATAGTAATGTATAGTAAAACATCCTGATGACAGTATCCAGCCTCACTATTTTAAGAACACTTACATTAAAATTCCACTGGAACATGTCTTATAATTAATATTAAAACTATGTGTAAGATGAGAGGAGAGGACATCTGTATTATAGTTAGTTACTATCTGTATTAAATTGCATTGAAAGACAGAAATCAAAATAATCCCCTTTTCCCCCCCAAACTCTGTAGGATCACATAGAATGACAAAATTATTGCACTAAACTCAATCACTAAACTATTTCTTATAATAAATTTAGCAATACTTTTGGAAATACGCTTTCTTCATCCAGGGAGCTGATATTATAGTTATACCCACAGATAAACCCTCAAGGATACAAAGAACTTTCATAACAATGAAAGACCAAAAATCCCACCCCAGCTTTGATCAATAGCACATCTTGTACCTTCTCCTATATAGTAGGGTTTAAGTATTTTCAAATAATAATTTTTCCTTAATATTTTATACAAGAACAGATCACATTTTCATACTTTTGCCTAATGAGCATCACTTGGTATCTTTATAAGGAAAACAAAGTGAAAGACTTTGATGTAGAAGCTAAGGGAGAGAAACTCTATGTTACTTGAAAATGAAATACAGATTATTTTGCAATCCAATAAATTAAGAATAGGAAAATTGCATAATCCAAAAGCAGGCAAAACAACAGAAAATTACTTTTGAGGAACCCAAAGAATCTTATATTTAGTAACAACATACATGTAAAAATAAAATGTGACTTTAAACATGAATTTAATTTGTGCATGACATTACTATACACAAATCATCATTCACAGTTGCTGCATGGTGTTCACTGCAAAGGAACAAGTCTTCAGATGCTACTCAGCTTCTATCATCCCACGGTAAGAAAAAGAAGTAATTGAGGGTCATTAAACTTCATGTTATTAGCGATATGTGTACAGTACATATGCTATACAAATATTAATGTTATTAACATAGAGTAAATATATAAAGTTAAGCATGTCTAGATGACTTCTACTGTAGCTGAAATTATACTGAGCAACAAAGCAAAAGGAAAAGAATAGATTGAGGTGGTAAAAATGGGAACAGAATGAGAAATGACTGGATCAATAGGTATAGGACAAATCACGTTTTTGTCTCCTTCTCATAGAGGCAAAGTAAGCAGTGATGTACAGCAGCAGCTACTATGCAAGTTCTATCCGAACAATTTTAAACTCATGGACAAAGGATATCTGCATTACAGCCTAGCTAGTAAATGTTCAATGAAAAATATACATACTACTCTTTTCCAAGGTCTTGTCACTTCTTCCTTTGACAACCATTCTTCAAACATCTGTTTGCATTTAATTCTTGAACTAATACTAGTTTGTGATACAGACTGAATGAAAGATCTTCTATAATATAAAGTTATAACCTGCTGATTTTGTTCAAATTCAAGACATTTATAACAAAGGTATTCTTAGTTGAAAAAGAAAGGTCTCAAAGAACTAGCATAACACTGTGAAATTCCTGTTGTAATTGGGTAGCTCGTTAAATATACCCTAGGAAATCATATGGAAAACATCTATTGAAAGATACTTGATAAAATTTTCTGTTCTCTGACTTAAACTGCCTGTCATGGTTACAATTGCCTTCTACTCTTGGGTAGTCCTCTCAATGCTGCAATTGTTCTACGCTGCAGTAGCTTTTCCTACTCAAGCTTCAGAAAATGCCAGTCAGGGGATTGCACGGAGCAGTCTCGTTCTTGTCCACAACTGGACTATGGGTGTATCTTGACCTTTTTTTGAACAGAGGTCTGCCATAGTTATGACTTTTACATTTACTTATGTGCTTGCATGTACTTACAGTACTTGTACAAGTCATACATATACTTACATAAAAACTGTTCATATTTGAGGATTTCTCAACACAAAAGGAATGTCAAGAGGGAGGTATAGCATCACAGGAATATGAGCTGGAGGGAAGTTCCTCCAAAAAGAGGTATGCACTCTTTTCTTTCTGATTTCCATGACACACACACGCAGACGTGCGCACAGGTGCATGTACGTACACACACACACAAGCACACACACAGCGTCTCTCTCCAACCTACTGGAAATAAAGCTGGCAAGAACATCTCTCTTGTTTCTTTCACTCCTGTAGGAATTTTTTATTTATTTATTTATCCATGTCTCCCAAGTTCAAGCTTCTTGTTATCACTTTTAAGAAATTTCACAACTTTTTCTCTCCCCATTTGTTCACTATAGTCTTTAACATATTACTCTGCCAAAATTCTCAGTTTAGAAATGAAGTAATTTATTCTTTCTTCACCTTTCACTTTTCAGTTTCTTCTGCTACCAGTTAAGCTTTCTGTCAAGCTCCTGTATGGTATGTGCCTTTTAATTAATCTGAAAGACCACTGATTTCTCTACCTAATTTGCTCTCAAAGTCATGCATCTGCTTACTGCAAGCAATTAAACTATCCAGGATGACTTATTCTTCATTATAGAAGAAATGATGTTTGTTCTAATGTAGAAATACAACACATACAACCTGAAGCCCTCTGAACAGTCAACACATCTAGCCACAGGCAACTGATTTAATGCTGTACATTGTCCTCTGAATTTCTCTCTCTGTTGCTGATGACACCTAGGAAACAGAGGCTCCGAACCACAGATACACAGAATTGCACACACCTCTATGCAGAAAGTAACCTAAGAAGGAATAAATTACCATCCTCTTAATTAGCCAGGATAATATAATCTTACTTGTTTCACCTTAAAGTCCTCAGCCACAGTCATACGGCATTGCTCAAAAGCTCATTAGAGCATTTAAAAACTCTCTTTAAATTTAGTTGGCTTTAGTTAAGGATCAATATGATTTACATCTTCTACTGGTTTTGACTGTAAACTTATAACAGAAACTATCCTTCATTATATTTCTATAATGCCTAGTGTATGGGGGTTATGATTTGATCACATTTCATTGCAGATGCTAATCATAATACTACTACTACAAACAGACCACATCTATGTGCAGATGCAAATAATAATAGTAATACAAATTAAAAGACGGAATTATAGCAACCTATAGTTACAGTGAAGGTATAAAAGAAAAAAAGGTGAGAGAGGGTAATATTCTGTACTACAGAAATTGATAGAGCACTGCCTGTGTAACAACCAATAACAATCTTGTGTACCTCAAAGTTTTAACTTTTTTCCAACTGTCTTCATTGGTAAAGTAACAACCTATAATCTCTCCCTAAACCTTGCTTCTCTTGCATGAATGTATATGCAGTTAGGTAATTAGTGAGAAGGAAAGAGAGGGGCAAATAAAGGTAATTATTAAAACAAAAGACAGACTGATAGAACAGATGGAACTGACAGTTTGTGAAATAAATACAAAAAGCATTTCTTGATTATTTCCCATCTGAATCTGATCTCCTGATCATTCTGTTTTCAAAGGATTTGTGAAGTTACTGGTGCAATTCAGACATATCTCATATGCTTCTGGTGTTATACACATCACCTCTGCCCCAACCCATTAGTGAGTAGTACTAAAGATATCCTTAAAAAACTTAGTATGTGAATACTAAAAAGATAGTAGCTATATGCAAGATAAAAGACACCCTCAGTGGTACTTTGTTAAAATTTGAGGTACTGACCTTTTCTGAATATTCTGATATCAAATTATCTTGCAACCTTTGTTATTGAGCAAGAAGGACAATAACAGGGTGGGGGGGAGAATGTTCTTTATATTCCTAAAAATAATGCTAAGAATTAATAATCTAGATTGCATAGGACCTTATATCCAAAGAGATATCACAGTATATTTTGTGTCTTTTAGAACCTGACAGATCATTCATTGAAACTGGAGACCAACTTCACAAAACCTTCCTTTTTTGGTGGCTTATATGCAGCCACAGTGAGGCCTTAATTAATTCCTAAACTGGTTAGGTGAAAAGCACAACTTCTATTTCCAATGTGCACCTAATATTTACTGCATTCAGGTTTAAAAACAACGTGAGATAGGAAGATAAAATAAAAATGTCCCCTAACAGTACAGGTTGGTAAAAGGAGAGTATGTTCTTACAGGCTTATAGTTCCTCTGTATAATTATGGCTTTAGGATTGCCCTTCAGAACAGATAAATCTTATTCTCTGTTGTCTTTACTGAATGATAATAAGGGCTTGATTATGTATAAAGTTTGCATTCTCAACTGATCCAGCTGTAAGAGAGAGAGAGGAGTTCTTGCTGAATGACAATAAACCCAGCCATTTCCTATTTCTTCTAAAAATCACCCACCCGTGAATTGGAGACTGGTTAAGAACAATGTTAGCCCTTAGATAAGTGTCTCTCAGAGACCAGAGACGGATATCATATATAGCATGGCCAGACATGCAGGTTGGAGGGATAAACCATTTTCCCTAACAGCAGAGCAGAACATACAGAGAAAATCTTCGAGACTCCTGTTTGCTGACACAATGACTCTCGTGAAGCACGGGATTATTTCATTCCTTCCTGAGGTCTTCTACTTGTCAGTATCAGGTTGGTAAAACTATAAACAAGCTCCAGTTAAGAACTAATTTGGTGCCAGAAAAACACAAGATATTGGGAACAACTGGAGCTTGAACTGAGGTTGGCAAGGAGAACTGAGACATACGGAGTTACGCTTCTTCCTCTCTATCACTGTAACTGTCTTCAACTCCATCAAACAACTCCTATTTGCTTCTCTTCCCTTTCCTCTAAGCCACCTTGCCTTCGTATAAAAAAGAAACAATTTAGAAGATTCTCTTAACAATTCCTAGACCCAGGCAGCGGTGGCCATACTAACCCAACAATCAGTCTAAAGAGACAACACTAGCTCTATCTATACTTATATTCTGAATGTGAAGAAGTTAATTCTGTACTTATGTATGACACACGGAGATACGAACTGTTCCAAGCAATGATGTTCCACACTAATGCTGATCAACAGACCCACTCTATACTCTTCAAAGTTTAAGAAGTGGCAGTTAGAAGACTAACCAATGGATTTATGATAGCTCAACTCATACAATTTCATTGCTTGAGAACACTGACAAAGGACATATTTTTTCAAAAAAATTAGAAGATTATTCACCATACCTAGTCACTGTCATTGATACCCACCAGACAACCACAGCACATCCCCACAGCATTTTATGTTTTCATAAACCATGCATTTAAATGAGATAAGATTAAAGCTGTTGGAGTTTCGTATTTTATCCCAAGTCTGGTTCCTTGGCTTGTGATTTCAATTCTGACTTTTGCATCAAAATTGTTGAGTTGTGACTGGTATTTCATATCTCTGTGTATGTCTGCCTTACAGCATTTTCAAAGACTAAGGTCGTTTCTTTCCCTGATGAGGATTAAAATTTTCTTTTTAAGAAATAGACCTAAAATCCTTCAGAGAAATACAGCATACAAATGTATCTATTTTATACCTTTTTTTTTTATTAGAGGAGAAGTCAAAGTTATGATGTAGCTCACATAGTTTTGTTTAACAGTTTCTATTTTACAGCATTATTTCTATAAAGTTATCAACGAGACTTATGAATACAGGCTTAACTCCTGAAGTGGTAGCTAAATAGCTCTTCTGTTCCTTTCCCGGTACAGATAAGAAATAGGAAGTCAGTTTTGGACTACAGAACATGTGCAGCGTCACTGTTTGCTAAACTTCATGCTGTGTAGGATTAAATCTCAAAATATGAACAATAAAAGCCAAGTGGCATTTTCATTATTTTCAATTCACTTATTAAAAAGAAAGCTTTTTATTTCTTCCTCCAATGATATAGGTACTCCAAAAGTATGTTTAAATATACTCATCAGTGCAGCTATCAAAGGGTAAGTGTGTATTATAGAAACGAGCCCCCAGATTAAATATATATTGTGAAATGTATGTGAATGTGCATGACTTGAACCAATGAACTGTGGCCTGAAATGATGTCACAGAATGTGCAGCATTAAGTGGAAGGTTAAACCTACTTGCATCTCGGTTCATTAAACGCAGTTAAAGTGCAAATTCCCTCATTCTGACAGTAGTAATCACAAGGGTTCACTTTCTGGTCACAGCGCTGACTTTTAAACCCCACAGAGCATCTGCAGAATTTCAGTAAAATAGACCTATATAAATATTCTACCTTTTGCTGAACAGATTTTAAACGCATTATATATAATGATGGCAAGACACACACACATACACAGGCACACACCCACAGATAACAAAATTCATACCCTGTTTTTCATGGAAGGTCCAATCTGACTGTACTGAAAAGTTTGTTCATCAGCCTTGATCAAACATTTTTAAAACAATGAGCCTATACTAACTGATGGGTTCAGAAATCTAACATTCTTAACAAAGTATTATTGTCAAATGTATTATACATTTGTATTGATCGATCCAGAGTGCAATGGCCTTAAAAATGTTCATGACTGTTTTCTTAGCGTTGCTAACAGTGTTGGCATATGCTGCAGCATTTATGTATTGTAAAGCCATACACAAATTAATGTATGAAACTTGTTTTCCTTGAGATGCTATGGTGTTCCATATGAATTTGAAAAAGAGTAAGCCAGCTTTATAAGGAAAAACAAAGGAAGAATCACAAGCTTCCAAAATAGTCATTCTAGGTGTTTAAGCAAATGAATCACCAGACTTATATTTGGGCCTTCCGTATTATAGCTGTGATATTCTCCTTTTGCTGAGATTTACGAGTCTCTCTAGTCCTCAACTAAAGACATTTAAGGAGATACAAATAACAGGTAAAAAGGGCTGGATCAAAATAATAATGAAAAAGAGACATAGGCACTTAAAGTATTTTCACCTGAATAAGGACTACCATGCAGAACTGCATTCCACGGTCTCTAACCCCAAAGCTGCAAACACCTATAGACAACTTCTTTACAATAGTACAGCAGCTACAGTTTTGCCCCTTTGCACATTCAGGAGTGCCTGAGCTCTCACAGGGAGGAACAGTTGATCCGTCTCTTATACTGGTCAGACTAGAAAATCTAGGCATTTCTCTATGTAACTGCCTTGAGAGTCTGAATACAACAAGCACCCTCTTTTAAGATCACCTACCTCATACACACCAACAAAATGAAGGGATGGCTGTATCTGTATTTACAAAGTTGTAATGCCAGATCCCTTTGGACAACAACTTACTTATGTCGCCCTGGAAATGAGACACTCGAGTCCAGTTCTCTCTTCCAACACCTCATACGTTCCTGGAGGATGCTCTGACCTCCAGGTTGTTCTGAGAAGTGGAAGACTATTCCACAGTGAAGCTTTTCAGCAGTGCAGAAAAGATCGAATCATTTATTAGGCAAAAGTAAAAAAACACGGAGTATGACTAGGTAGCTCAGTGTAACTGAGAGCAGGAAAGAAATTAATTTTTTGCTACAGTGATTACTTCTGTATTTTATATTTAACAGCTGAAAAAGAAGATACACCATAGCTCTCAAGAAAGGACTAGAATGTAGGCTTTTCTACATCTTAAGACAGTACTTCACCGTCTAGACTACAGAATCACATTTCCTTTGGTATTTGATGTCTGGACTTAAGAAAAGCATCCTGAATTATTCTCTCAACCATGTTGCAGGAGGGAGAGAGGAATCTCACCACAGAACAGCTAAGCTACTGTGGGCAGTGTGAAGGTTAGGGCAGAAACAAGAGATACATGAGCATATCCTCAGCCCAATAAAGGAAATAAACACTTGACATTATTATTCCTATTCTCTAGCCATCAGGAGGAGTGTATCGCCCCCACCTCTGACCACCTTTATAGGAGAAAAGACTTAATCCACCTTTGAGAAGCAGGGAAGATCAACCATTCTGTACCCCCTGATTCCATTCCGAAACAAATGCCTAAATGGGCTTTAGATCTGGCCTGAAATTATTAGAAGTCTCAAAAGATATATCTTTGTATCTATATGCATTCGCAATATATGCCTTAGTTATACCTTTCAATACACATAGTGCAAAAAGGTAGACAAAGTATCGGCTTACAGAAATAGCTAGAAAAAGTGCTGTAAGTTACGACTGCAACCAGCACATTATACATCCTAGAGAGATCAAAAATACAGACACATGCATAATACTTTTATTATTTGTTGGCACACAGATATTTTAATGATCTAGACAATGCAGGATACTCACAGACAGACAGGTATATTTGTCTCTGGGTCCAGCTGACATGTACCACCGTTGTAACAGTAGCCATCACATAACTGACAGGTAGAGGCAATCTTTCCATTAGTGCAACTGTCATGGTTAACAAAAAATACAAATAGCAATCAATATTTTATTAAATCTGGTGAATTCCTTTATAATTACCTATATGTTAAAATATTGATTTTATAAGATGTGTAAGATCTAATGGTTGCAAGAATTCTAGACTTCCACCTTGAAAAGCTAGCACGGGCAGTGAGCTTTTTACACAAAATATTTTCAATCTTTCCTTTTATGAAAATAAACTGTTATTATACAAAATAACCACTCGGCAAGATAGCAGCACATCTTAGTACATGCGCTTTCATTAGTATACATTATGTCTCTATCGCAGTCAGAGATACTGCAGAAAGAACAAATTTCAACAGTGTGGTAAACTCGACTGTTAACTTTATTAAATATTCCAGTTTTTCCAAGTGAAGACCCATTCAGTCTCCTGCCACATTATGCTTCCCCCAGTGAGGAGTGCTCCAAAAGTTGGTTTAAAAAGGCAGGAGCCAGTGGGTTTTGCATGGGCAGGAGCCACACAAAGGAACTGTTCTGATGTGACTGGTTCAGGGACTAGCCACTGTGCAAGAGAAGGATACTGCAATATAATCGCCATAAAATATATAATTTTGACCATAACCACCGCCCCCACACACACACTTACTTGCATACTATGTCATTACTGTCCTTGTTCATTATGCAATGTCCCCCATGGCATCTGACACACTTGTCCACTTCACATTTTGGACCTTCAAATCGTACGGGACAGACACATTCTACGCTCCCGTCATCAGAAATAGTACATGATTCAGAATTCACACAATAATGGTGGCAAACATCTGCAAGCAACATGAAAGCTAGTTACTAAAAGGCATTAAGGAGTATCATAGAAAAAATAATACCTTACTTTCCTATGTTTTAAAAGATTCTACAATAAAAACACAATGATGAATGAAGCTGGTGGCTCACTGGCAACTACAAGAATCAAGAATATCCCATAAACAGACACATAATATATTAACGATATAGTCTTGAGAAGTGAAATAGAAGGATAAACTTACAAGAGAATTTTTTTTTCCTTCTAGATGTCTAACCATTTATGGCATCATCCCACATAATATAAAGACTACTGATGAGAAAAGCAGAGCAATGTTAATGTATTTAATGGGACATTGGCTGAATAAAAATCTTCTGATACCTTCACATTACCATTAACAGCATTATGCTAAACTGAAATGGAAATAGTATTTTGAAATAATTAAGTTTTATTTTCATTTATCCACATATTAAAATTTCATGAAGTTCTAATAATAATATATAAAGACATAATCCATAAGTTCTACAAAAAACTACATACATGCTTATCTTTATAGACTGTGCAAGATCCCATTATCTTTTTTAACTGCTTAAGTGCCAGCAGGACAGAGATTTCAAGTAGTGAATTCTTTAACTCTTTAGAAGCGCCAGTAACTGTCTCATTTTTTTCATATCCCTTTAAAAAAACCAAGTTGCCTAACTGAAGAAGCTTCCAGAGCTACAATATACTGGTATCTTAACATTTTGGTTCATTTTTATTTATGTGGTAGTGACAACTTTTTTTTTTTTTAAAGTCATCATTTAAGCTCCTTAATGGGGCCAAATCATTCAAAGTCTCTATTTCTCTCTGTTTCTACTACTTTCTCCAGTTCTGTGTAGTTCACATGTTGTATTGAGCTTTTGGTGGTGTTCCTGATGGACAGATGAAGTAATTGATATATAAGACGTATCAATTCTGAACCATGCATCTGTATTAGCTTGGAGTTAACCTGATCCATATTAATAAAATATTACCTTTCTGACAAAACTAAAAAATTCAAGCCCTTTGAAGCTCAGGATATGGCTAAGGGTGAGGCAGTAGCAGCTAGAGGTAGGGCTGTTCACTAGAGAATTAAACCTTGGCCAACTGGCAACCTCAGCCTTGAGTCTGGAAGTGTAAACTCTCAAGCTGCCATTTGACTGGGGGCACGTTGTAAGCAGCAAATTGGAGACTACTAAAATTGATATATTTTACTGAATATATTTAGGACGGATGATTTGTGAGAGTATCTCATAAAATGGGAAATATTTTGTTTATCCTTCTCTGTGCTGTTTTTCCACATCTCTGAGAAGTATGTACTGACTGCCGTGCCATTGGTACTCACTGTGCTGGAAGAGTTCTGCTAAAGGAGAAAACACGACTGTTGGAGGAGTTATTTCTATTTGATTATTCGTTAAATGCCTCCACCTATCTATGCAGGCTGTAGACTCATCTGCTTATGGAATCACTAGTGAGCAACCAGAGAGGCTTAAAAGACACTAAATGAAGTAGTTCATTGTTTGCCGTTCCCCAGTTCAAGGTACAGAATGGTAATTTGCAGCAGGGGGCCTGTTTTTTGAACAAAGACTACCGTAGTTTGAAAGCTAATATTGAGACACATTTTATGAAAAAAGCATTGCAAGGGGGAAACGTTTCCATGCACATTAGGACAAAAAAAAAAAACCAACCCAAAACCTAGGAATAGGAAGTTCATACTCTAAAACAATTATTGGTTTTTAGTATTGATTGTAGTCACAAACACCTTTAATCTTCTGCTGTATCTAAAATGCATATGCTACATTTGGACAGAAATGACACGAAAATAATTCTTTTTTTTTTTCCCTGCTAAAGAAAGGAATTTCAGTTTCAGGGAAAGTAACAGCTTGTGAGATCACTATATCCACTTTGAATGATTGTAACTGCGTGAAAACGTCTTCTATTTTTTAGGTTGTTTGGGTCTTAAATGATACAAGAAATGAACTTTAACTAGTCTGTATGTTTTATTTCAGGAATTTAAAATAGGGAGTTATATTCAAATACATCAAATTCATGTGCATATAACAACATGCACGATGTTAGTAGAATTCTATGTAAATTCATTCACTTAAATTTATTTGAGCAGTGCCAGTGCCTTGACACGGAGCACACATTTTGGTTATTAGCCCTTATGTGAACTAATCACAGGAGAAACTCTGCATTGGGTAATTGGAGACTATAAGTATGAGGAAAATAAGGTCTTTGCAATCTGGCAATACTGCAAGTAAATGTCTTCTCCCTGCCATAAAAAACACTAATAATATTTTCAGCTTGGGAGCATGAGTAAAATACCTATGCACATTCACGTATCATCCTTTGCATATGAACTAGTTTCAATCACATCATAGAAAGACTGAAAAAGATATCTTAGAGGCAACCAATCTTTGCAATAATGCTATATTAGTATATTCCAACAGGCATACAAAGTGAATGTGATTAATAAAGCAAAAAATCATACATATGTGTGAGTAAAGAAAAAAATCATAGATGTGAATTTATTAACTGTAAACCTGTACAATTTCATAGAACTGTTATTGTCCACAAAAAAAACACTCTAGAAGATTTAAGACTCTTTTTTTCCTAAAAGTATTACGGTTTAAATAAACAAAAGCTTAATTTTATTTTGTATTTTATAATGTGTTTGAGTCTCTGTATTGCGGCATTTTTCCAAAGTGTCAGCAGACAATCCAAATCTGATAATAAGCACTGTTTAAAAAGTACTCCTAAATTTACATTTAAATTAATTCTTAAAAAAAAAAAAAAAAAAAAAAGAAGAAAGAAAAGATGTTTGCAGAAGCATTCAACTAGAAACAATTTATTTGGTTTTGGGTAAGCCTCAAGTAAATATTTTTTCTTAATCTGTGTGTCTGTCTGTGCATGATTTATGTACTATACTGTTTTCAAATACCCAATTGTGTTTGCAGATAGTTATTTGTGGATCCACGCAGTTTGTTTAATACCAAGTGGGAGAGAATCACAATTACTGCTGGTTTTCCATTCAAAGATTTCAATTTATTTCTTAGTCTTCCAACTGGAAATACATTCAGTTTACTTCAGTACAAAGCCTATTTAAGATACACACTAACCCTTTCCTTGTTTGACAGACCTTTCACTAAAACTAAATACTTTTTGTATCTTGCAGATAATTCTAAACCAGACCTTTATAACAGCTAATTTCCCTTCCATTTTGTTGAAATCTAGCCTTCTTCAGCAAATTCACTGAATTATGTACAAAGGAGATGATGGCTTTCACACTTAATGTTCTATTCTATAACAAGCACTATGACAGTCCTCTATTTTAGAATGTTATAGTCAAAGCAAAGCAGGAGCAGAAAAAAGGAGATTAAAAAAACCAAGTAATTCTGATCTCAGAAAAATAACCAGTTTTAGGTTAGGGTTGCTAGTGAGTCATCATGTTGAAGAGACATGAGGAAGACAAACTGTAATTTTGAAATGAGTGACCAAAAGAAGAAATTCGAGATTATGTTCAAATGTCTTGAGTCACTGGAAAACAGATAATGGTGATCCATGCTAAGAGAAAGCATGGATAGAAAAGAAAGATAAATGGAGTAAGAAAAGAAGGCCCATTGGTTGATAATCTTCTTTCCCCTCTCCTCTGTAAAAGAAGTAAAAATTGAAGGAAAGTTCTAAAAAGTGAGAAGAGCAAGGAAACCTTTGGAAAACAGTATCTCAGTGAGAAGAGACTGATGGGTCAGTGGAAAGGCAAACTATGGAGAACCTCAGATGCAGAGGATAGAACCTAAATCCTGAGAATTAAACAAGAGTAATACTTAGAAATCCTGATTTTTCCATACTAGAAGGAGGCAGAAACCATACTGAAAGTTATCTTAGATTGAGTAAGATGAAGGAATATAAAGGCATGAAAGTCAAAAGTCAACATGGTGCTTACTGGGGTTAGAAATAAAAATGAAAGGTAAAGTAGCAGTTGGAAATACAAGTGATGGTCTGCGAAGATAAAAGATACCATAGAAATTCTTTAACCAACTACATCAATTTGCTATGTTTAGGTATTCCACCAGCATAAGATAACAAATATGAGAAGCTGAAGTAGATAAATTTAACACAATTATCTCATTTCTATTGACAAAGTCAGCTGTCTTGTACAGCTCCATTGTACATATTCATTCATGAAAATACTAAAATAAAACATTCCTAAAAAAGCTTTTTCTTCTCCTGCACATGTAAATAGATATTGTGGAAATACATTCAAAGATCACTTGAATACATCAGATTCCATTCCATTAGCAGTATAAATCATTTTGGTGCTAAGTTTACCAACATGTTTCGTAGAAAAATTACTCAAATCATGTTAAACTTCCATTTTTTAGAACTTTTATTACAAATCCAGCTTTAAGAGTATTATAAATCCAGATTTAAGAGTTTGTGAAGATTACTTACAATACTGACATCTGTCTCCTGTGTACTCAGGCAAGCAGTTGCAAAAGGGTTGATTCCCAGCAGTGACACTGCAGGTTCCTCCGTTTTGGCAAAAATTATCGCAGACCGTCTGATTGCAGTTTGGTCCTGTATAACCCAGCGCACAGTTGCAGGTAGGCCTCCCTAGTCAAAACAAAGAAAACTATTTTATGATAAAACTAAATAAACATTAAAATAAAAATCAGCCCTGTACAGATAAATACATTTGTCACAACAGTAGCAAGTTGTAATGTATAAGCCCAACTACATTTCTCTAGACACTAATAAAACATGCCTTTGCAAACATCGCTTGAATTCAGAACCTTTTAGAAAGCAAGTCAGCACTGTAAGATATGGACACCTCAAAAACTGCATGTAGGCATTTTACACTTGTGCACGTATGGTCATTGACTCTGTATTTGGGAATTATTTTAAAAGATGGTCTTAAGAAGGAATTTAAGATATGACTAAGCTCTTCAAATTATCCTGCCAGACTGGGTTCCTCCAGCTGCAGAGGATAAACGTTTGTATAATCAACATCGATGCCTCCTCAGAATACACTCCATTATTCTCAAATCTGCAAACTTTTCCATATAATCACATGAATATACAAATATTTACTAATGCTCTAGTAGCTGACTTTACATAACAATTTTTACTGAAACACAAATATCTGTGCCAGTTTTGTTATCCTAGCCCTCTCATATAATACCTACTGTAACATAAAACTTGCTGTCTTGCATCAGACCAAAGATGCCTGTAAGGTCAATATTCAATGTCTGAAAAGTAGTGAACACCTAGGGATGAATACTTGCACAAGATGAACTCCTAGTCTATAGCTTCTTTTTAAAGGGTTTTAAAATAGTGTTTAAAACCCGATGCATTTTCTTCCTATGGTTCTTCCCTATTGTAATTTCCCCCTTTTTTTTTCCTTATCTAAATCTCATGTCTAAAGGATTTATAACTTTGTTACAATTCCACTGGTTTATTAAACTCTTCCACTTTTCCCTGACTTTTTTCTTAAGGCTTATCTTCTTTAAAACAAAATTCTAGATCCCATAAATGTTTTTCCATCTCCTGACTTTGCCTTTATATCTCATTTGTAATCTTCTCTTCAAGTAAATGACCTGATGTGTCCAACTAGCCATCTCCCTTCTCACTTCCTAATAATCTATTCTCATTCTTGTTCGTCTCTTACAAAATATTATTTTTCGCCCACCCTCCTTCCCTTTGCTTTCATTCAGCCCTTAGGGTTTTCTTAAACTTAGGGAAAACAGACAGAGTTTAAGACTTTTCTTCTTCCTGGCTTCTCAGATGGGTAAGGAAAGAGAAGAAGATTAATCAGGACCTGAGGACACTTCTGAAATAAAGGGGCAGACAGGATGGTCTTCATTTGAATCATAAGGAACCCAATCTGCTGGCAAGTACAATCAAGAGCCTAACTGGGTCACTGCAGGGTAAGGGATAGCTGACAGGCAAAGACTCCAGTAAAGTCACAGAAATACCATATCTCTGAGTAAAGGACCGTGCATAGGCAAGCAACAGTCAAAGAGTAAATAGGTATCAGAACAAAAGGAATGCCTCATAAGTAGACTACAGAAAACCCAAACGGTAACACAAGTGCTTTACGTAAACGGTAAAAGTCTAAGAATTAAGATGGGAGAAGTGAAATGTCTGGCCTTGAATGGGAACATCAATATAATTGTTTATGGCAAATTTGGAAAAGGAGGCAACTAATGGGCTGCTGTAAAATTAATACACATTTCCTTGAATGTGTCTAATTCATAATTTCCTTTCTTGTCTTTGGCAGTGATGGAATAGAACTACATGTTAAGAAGTGTTAAAGTAAATCAGATTAGCAAGTTAACTACATCAGGTACTGTACGTATGAGGCAGAAGCCCTTTGGACTGGAACTGCAGGCATAAACAGGGAAAATAACCTATTTGATTTTATTATTGACATCCCAGTCAAGATAATGATACGACTGTGGAATCCAAAAGAGATCAGAGAAAGTCAGGGAATATGTTAGTGATGAGCAACTCCAGTTATCACTGCATTTACATTTGAAAAACTTCACACAACACCATAGAGCAGAAATGAACTTCTTATGTATAAAAAATTCTGCTTCATGGAGGGGTGGGTTAGTGAGCACACAAAAGAAGCTATGCTTGACTTGGGCCTGACTTGGTTTAAAACGTACAGAAGAGCCAACATCCTAAGTAGTCAAATGAAATAACATTTAAGAGTTACTTTTCCATAATAATTCTCTCTCATCTTTATACTGATCTACCAGGAAATCCTTACCGCTGCCTGATTTATTGATGCACTATGACTAGGTCCCTTCCTTGCTGTCATTTGTCTCATTCATTGTTTCCTCATTTTAATACGTCTGGTGCAGGTATCCACAACTACTTTCACATTTGCCTCCTGATGACTTTTACCACAGCTGCATCTAAAACTCTGAACTGTGCAAGCCTTCTTACTTTTTTTTTTTTAATTCTCTATTCAGTTGTCTGTCTCATGAAAGTAATGTAGACTAAACTAAATATTCCATAAACCCCACAATTCTAATTTTCTTCTGGTCTGCTTTTATTTTAATACTATGTAATCATTTAATATCATATTTGCTGGAGAATTTTTTAATGCAAATGAAGAGCCTTCATTTTTTCTACTCTCTCTTATTCATGCAGAATGATTTATTTATTCTTTTTCCTTCACTTACTTCTTGCATGAAACTCTTCAAGTAATTCTTTTCTGTATTTTCTATTTTAAGCTATGCTAATTTAAAGTATTTTGCAAATCATCCTAAAGGCCATGAGATCAGTTAGTCTCTTCCTCTAATGAGTACAGCAGGAACAAAACCATTGACTTAAAAATAGCTCTAACTAGTTTAATATGCATCAGCCTGGTTATTCATATCTGTCCCCTGTGATCTAAACATTAAATCAAAGATGTTGAACTCAGATGTTAGCACACACTCTTTTTGTTTTTCCCCATGTACACAGTTGTATTTAAATTTCTCCCCCTAAACCAGGGGGTTTCACATAATCCTTCATCTGAATCAGTGTTTCAATAAAACTGTTAAAATAAAATAGTGATAGAACATAGATCTGGAGGTCTGAAATCAGTTTTTATTATTAATACTCCTCTATTTTTTAAAATGATGGGGCAATGATATTTTCCTAGTTTGTAGAAAAGATTATTCTATTCTTTGCTAATGTAGGCTGATAAATATGCCAAACTGCTGACAGTTATATGAAAATTTAATACAGTATAGCTTATACCCCATTTTTGTCACTCAATTTAACATGACTTTTAGTAACGTTAATAGTTCATTGCCTATTTATACACAGACTGTTGGCATCTAAAATAATACTAATAATGACATTTTAATCTGCCTTATTCTCATGAATTATATCTGATACAAAATGGTTCCAAGAACGCTTTAATAAAAGTGCAGTATTAAACAATGACAAACAATGCCATAAGGTTTTGTATCATAGAATGAGAATATTGATTTATTTCTGCAAAAGAAATAGTCATGTTAACCAAGATGTCACATATCCTAACTAACAAACTTTGCATGGTAATCTCATGCACAGAGAACTTCAGCATTTACACTGGTTGTGGAGTTTCAGGGTTAGAGCTGTACAGAGACAGAAGTAAAATTGTCTCTCAATTCCCAATCTTCACAACCACAGAAATGTTCACAACACATTACAGGATAGAAAAATATTAATAAGGAAAGTGGTTTATGGAATGCTAACTGCTTCAAATTCAGATAACCATCTTCTGGTGTATTTAATGCAAAAATGAGCCAAAATAATTTTCTGAAAGAAAACACACAAAAAATTTCCCTGTTTTGAGCTCTTCCTTCTTCAGTGCAATCCTCAACTGGATTTACTGTATGAGAATACTGTCTTCTTTTCCTCTGCCTATTATAGATTAGCATCCTAGCTTTCACCTATCCTCCTCTTTAGTCTCTTCTCTAACATAGTAATCCCAAGAAAAATTTCCTGTTTCGGTTACTTATGTTGAAAAATGTTGTTTGTCAAAGTGTCAAGGAGGATAACGTGGCAGCACATTCTCAGCATCTTATGTGTAAACGTTCCAGTTTCAAAACCACAGTAATAATATCTAGAGAGCAAGAAGCACACCTTTTTTTTGTTCAGGATTTCTTCACTTGCAGTGATTTACAATGAATGTGCATGCACGTTGTTATTTACTATCTCTAATCTAATTCTTGGATACACTGAGTTTCTCACTGTATGTATATGCAAGTGGAAACATAATGCATGTAGTCCCTATATTGATAGGAGCATTTTGTATTTCAAATAATTCTACAAAACAATTCTAAAGAAATGAATTGCAGAGAATACATTAAAGGGTGCCTGATAAGACATATAACACAAGTAACAAAAATAATAATGAAAATTCTCTGGGAAAACAATGTACTTGAAAGTCACTATTCTCTGAAGATTGTCTATGTAGCCTCTCTCTTAAAAAAGTAATAATAATAATTTACAGATTTTTTTATCTTAATTCTCATAGAACTTGAAACAAACTTATAAAATTCTCACATATTTGTTTGACAGTTTTGCACAGAATTTAGTAAATGAAAGGAGAATACTGTATGGTGACTCTAGGACATATGAAGTTATTTTTGGCAGTAGGACATGAACAAAATATGTGAAGTTTTTGGTATGAAGATGAAATGCAGTTTCCCTCTTTCCTACAAGGAAAAATCATCCATAAGACGATGATAGGGATCAAAATCCTACAACGTTCAATTAGGTTTCGATGACAGAGAACGGTTACTCCTAGTTTGCCAATTTAATTTGCTATATAATAGCAAATAACTTTTCAAATCATCTTCAAAAAATAGCTAATAAATATTTTAGTGCACTGTCTCTCTAATAACTAGGTGATTTCTTTTGGGAATCTACTCATATATCTTAAACTCCTATTTACATTTATTTTGTAATGAGCAGAACTCTAAGGAGATCAACTTTGATTCATGCTACTGCCTAAACAACAGAGAAATATTATGTATTTTGTATGACCACATAAGGTATTTTTCAATGAAAAAATAAAGGAAATAGGACCATTTTTGTAAGCTTTCTGAAAGTTTTGAAAACCGAGATCATCCGGATGAATGCCTGCACCAAGACATAGATTATTTATTTCTTCCAGTCAATGGTAAATTCACTACTAGCAATGTGTGGTTTTAAGTTGTTATGTGTGAATATGCACATTTAATGTGCATATTTTACTTGCTGTCACTATTAAAGAAAACAACATGGCACTACACCAGCCTACTGTAAGTAATATCATGCCTTCTGGAGTAGTTATCAGCAGTCTGTGGGAATCACAATAACTCATTTCTGTGTGGCTGATGAACCATAATTAGCTTTACAGAACCAAAAGTAGTGGAGAGAAGCTGTATTACTGTATATAATTAGTTAGTGAGCTGATTGGGATCAATCCCAACAGATATACATTCTCTCCCTGTTGTGAAAGAAAGGGAGAAAACAATCTCTAAATATATTAGAGTAGTCTCAAAGGCTGCTCTTACCAAGGCTGGTTGTGGTGGTTCGGTTGGGACCCCTAGATCAGCTGTGCACCAGACCAGCCAGTCCAGCCAGCCTCGACATCTAGCTGAATACCACCCCTCTCCCCTTCCCACAGTCCCTGGCCTGGTGACAAGATGATGTAGCATCCCCCTTTGAGACTACTGGGACTGATATGACATTAGCAAAGTAAACAGGTTCTTCACTGACAGTGTTTTCAGTATGCACCATCTCCCAAAATCAACTTGTTTTGCTTATAAAATAGAATATAAAATAATATCTACTTTCTATATAATTATTTTTGGGAGAATATTTCATCAGTTTTCATTTAGTGGAAAGACATAATAATTTTTTACTCATTTTGATACAAACATCACAACCCTATATGGTTAGACATACTCTTCATACTGTAAGTATAGTACAAATATGTATTTATCCAATTTTGTGAACTAGTTAGATCTAGTTAATGTGTTCAAGACATTTAGTAAATTATTGCTCCAACGTTTTTACTTTAAACTGTAATGAGAAAGGAACTGCATTTTTATGGTAACATTTAATTTTTTTCCAAATTTCCATTAATTTGGCTTACTGGAAAGTGTTTGTTATTATCCCCAAACTTTTAATTACATGTCTCAGATGTGTACTTTTAATTAACTGATGACATTTTCTTTGTTCAATTATTGTAGTTCAATACAACTGTCATAAACTTATAAATTTTAATTAAAGCTGCCTCAATCTCTAGCTATATAATGTTCACATAGGAATTTGCCAAAAGGCTTAGCAGTAAGTAAACCAACAGTGAATAATCCGTGAATTGCCAGTGGGATTTGTTTAACAAATTAACATTTGTGTGCAGATAATGAGGTTCCACAACTTAACACATCCAGCAAAGATTTAGAACAATCATGTTTTAAAAAAAGAGTAATACTCTGCAATTTACTTAATTAGTTATCACAATACTATTATATATTAGGTGGTGAAAGAGAACAGGATTTACACATTCATTAGAACACACACATTCACTTGAAGAGTATTTCATATGCTGCATCACTTTATTTATATCAGAATATGATGACAGGTTTGTTTTCAGGATATCTCTTCCTCCGTTTCTGAGCCAGAAGCCAACAGTAAGGAAATTCCCTGACTCCTAGGGAAGCCTCCGGCAGCAGGGACCCTGCAGAAGTTCATCTCCCTGTGAGGCTAAATTTACTGGCAGTCCCTAAGCTTTCCAGAGGGCATGTGTGTAGAATGACACTCATTAGATCGACTGCATCAAAGCTGTTTGACTTGGATAATATACGAGAATTGGTAAGGGCAACTGGAGCTTCTAAGAACGATAGAGTCAAGAAAGCTGAAAATATCACAGGTCATTTATATTTTGCGGATAGGATTTGGATTGGCACTCGCACACACATGGCCTCTGCAACTTCCAGAGGAAAAAGCTTCATCATTTTGAACAAAAATAAATTTAAAAGAAAGAGGAAATTGGGAAAATAAGTGCAACTTGATTGCATCAGTTTAGCAGGACAGTTTGATGAGCCAATTGTATAATGGATTAAAAGTATAAATGCTGCTTTTTGAAGAAGTGCTTGTGAGCATTGTAGTGGTATGCACAGGAGGCGGTATGTACAGATAGCAATAGCACAGTAGAAGAAATTAAGATGATATTGAGCTGCCTTTATTTTAAAATAGTAATTTTATACTTTCCAGAAATGTGAGAGAATTCTCTACCAAAAAAAAAAAAACCAGTGCAGTGTACCTATTGCTAGCAGACAGGTCAACCTGGTAGGACGTAATATTTTAAATCTAGATACAACATAATGCTTAAGTTTTACAACCATTAAGGAAAACCAGAGCAATTCCTGGTAATAAAGAACCTTTATATTCCTACATGTTGCAACGTGCAAGAATAAAGTAACATATATACTAATGACTCTCATATGAACCCGAAGAAGCTGATCAACTCTGCCTTGAAGGCTGAGACAACGAGAAGGAAGTGAGTGAACGCTGCTCTGGTCTGGATTTCACACCCTCAGTCCAAACTGGGAATGGTATGTGCAGTGCCTGAAGCTAAACGTGCACTCCCTGATGCAATGACTGAATGACATGCTTTGCACAGTGGTATATTTGACTGGAAAGAGGAAACAGTCGTTGCAAAAACACTTGAGGAATTAAGCTTTGTTGACTTAATTAGTTTTCAATGCTTTGGGGGCGTCCAGTTTAGCTTCCCTCTGTAAGGTACAGAATGGCTTTAGTATATCATGGATTAGATTGAACTAGGATAAGGGGACATCTCGCTGACATGCTAGTTTGTTTCAGTAACACACAATTTATGGCCTGATATAGATAAGAAATATAGTCTGATAAGAAATAGAGATTTCTTCTTAATAGAATATTTACAGGGTCCAGGGGCTAGGCATGCAAGGAAGATGAGGTGCGGATCAATTAGAAAATTTTATCTGGAATGCTGGATGGAGTCACTTTGATTTAGAAAGATATATGCTCATTTTTCCACATCTCCGGCACGTGAAAGTTATGGTATAGGCTTCAAGGCATGGCTACCCTCATGAATTGGAAATGGCAGATAGGAAATCTGGTTAACTTGAAATGTGATTGTTAAAAGTTCTATGAAACTGGGAAAGTGGACACGGCACAGCAGAAGAGTATTCCTATTAGCAGGTATGCCCAGTAAGAGTCATCAGAACCAGCTCTGTGTTGGTCTTGGCTCATAAAGGCTTGGCACACTTTGACCATGTGTGGTACAGTAAACTTTAGTTGCAGTTAAAGGTCCGGATTCCCAAAAATCAGGCAATTGAACAATGAAATGACTGCGGTGACATCCATGCTGATGCATTTTTGGTGCAGGCACATTATCCTGTTTGAGACCAAGCACAAATAAGACTAATGCCTGCATCTCCAGGCCCTCTGTAGCAGCTGGGGCCATGGTTAACAATTTAGCAGCATATTGTAGAATCTGCTCATATCTCTCCTTTACTCACTGGTGACCAAACCTACTACACTAATTATTTCAGCAAGGCTGAGAGATTTCAGGGGCTGGATTTAGCAGGGGAAAAAAAAAAAAAAATATCCAGGTGATAGCATAGCTGTGTGAGCACAGCAAGTGTTAGCTGCCTGGTGAAGAAAACACGAGCTGCTGGAGGTGAGAGAGCCCTATGGCTGCTGCCAAAAGAAAAGGATTAAATAAAACCCTGGGGTCTCTGCAGGATTCAGAACTGAGCTGAGTTCTAGGAGCTGCGTTATTAATTTTATGAAGCCTTTTAACCCCACAAAAGTATCAATTAAACGCCAGACATGTAAAGATGTGGGAGTAAACATCCTCTCTTCAGATGACAAGGAAGATCTGCACGTCATTTAAATCACCCATGACTTACTTTCATTCACTTGCATGTCCTCACTAAACATGTATTGATCTCACTGTATTGAGAAAAACCTCTGCTTATCATTTGTGTCAGTAGTTCCATCAGCTGCTAGAAGCAGTTTCAAGTATAATTAATCAACTTCAAGTTCAAGTACTCTCATTTTGTAATATTTATTCATTATTAGTGATGTTAACTAAGAACAACATTATTAACCCTCAAGTACTCAGAACTGAAAAATCCTCTGTTTGGCACACGACAGATTGCTAGATTTGCATTCACTTGGATTTTTGCTGCCACATCTCAGTAAATAAGAGGAGGCTCCAGAGAAGCCAGCATAGTAAGTGAAGCTAAATTACTAAACTATATAAGCTAAAGTTAATTAGTAAGGAGTGCTGAGGAAAACATTGAGATCTAAGCCCCCTCTGTCACAGAGACTAAGATATCTAATTCTGCATTACAGGGAGCTCTCTGTTTGTGCTAAACAGCCACAAACTCCTCTTCTAAAGTCAGGTACTGTACTTTTCTTTCAGAGACGAGGGTGTTGGTCATTTCATCACATAGGAGAAAATGATTCACACCATCTTCAGCAGCTGATAGGCTTCTGAGAAGAGACAAGACAGCAAACTCTTCTCCAGCTGTTCTACTTTGAATCAAATATTTAAATATTCCTCAGAGCAGAAAATAGAATTCAACTTCTTTCTCACATAATTACTAAATTTTAGAGTACTTCTTATCACACTTTCCCTCTCTAGCCCAAACACTAATTGCATTATACAAGCTACAACAGCCTACGTGTTAGGGACAAAGATCAACTGCCAAATACCCGCGTTTTGACAGTCAGGATAATCTCCCTGAAGATAAGAGATGTGATTTCAAATTCCTTCAGGAAAACAAAGTACCTGAATTCTGATCGACCAAATCTTCCTGAGAATTAGATGAGTAAAATGCCTCCCTTATGAATTCCAGTAACACAAAGGTAAAAGATTGAGGTCACACAGCTCTGTAATTTAAGGAAATAGCTCTGTATATGCACCTAACAACGTAGAGGGAGAACTGAGATAAAGAGAGAGCAAGATGTGTGGGGTTCTTCCAGATGTAGTCTGACTGTACCTTACGCTTTACAGTTCCACTTCTACACCTCGACATGTGCGTCTTTATACTGAATACTTACTTCCATGCTCCCTTTTGTGGGATGCAGCTTAATTCTGCTAAAACACCGAGATACGTGAATGAAAAGCACTATGATTATAAAGTATATGTATGGTATATGCTGCTATATTGCACACAGTTTAAGCATGGACAAAGCAATTAAGTTACAAAGAGAAAAAAAAATCACAAACAAGGAATAAATTCAAACATTTAAGTTAAGGCAGGTAGTAAGATACAGCTGCTCAGAAATATTTACCAAGGAGAGAGGCTCCACAGGTTCCTCCATTCTGGCAGTAATTGTAGCAATGGTTAGTTTCACACCTTTCACCAGAGTAACTTGGCCAGCAGTGACATCGGGGATCCCCCTTCTCATTTATAATGCACTTTCCTCCATTTTCACAGGTTAATTTACAGGTATCATCTGCAGCAAGAGCACACACACAGGGTTGTTTTCAACAAGCCCATTTCACATAACTGGCAAAACAGAACCTTGCATCTTAAATACAGATACAGATCCCTGCCAATGAGGAGGCAAAAATCACTTTTCAAAATAGAGAAAGTAAACTATCACTTCTGTTTCCACAGTGCTAGAAAAAACCCACACACTTAGGAGACTGTAAGCCCTCACTGAGAGTTGCAGAGTCGGTGGGGGCTGCAGTAGCCCGTCCAGCAGGGCTGGGAGCCTGTCCCGTACCGAGCTGGGGGCCTCGCCTTGGCAGTTATGCCTCGTCCAAAGGATGCCACAGGAAAGCTGACCTCCTTAGGATGTAAGTTAGTAATGACAGTATGGGTTCTTGCTTGAAACTATCACTCCTAGTTAGTTTATGAAATGAAAAAATGAAAGTTGGTTTCACCTGGGGGATCTCCAAAAACTTCCCAGTCATTTGCTGGTGACCTCGGCCTTTTCCCGTTTGACGTTTTAGATCTCTCTTCCACTCTCTCTATTAACTAACAACCTTCTTAACTAAACCCTATCCAAAATATTTAAAAGAAAATTATTCAGCCTTTAAACCCTTATCAAAAATTGATGTTTGCGTACTAGCTTGTTACTCCTAAGCCATATTTTCTGATTTATTCTTTTTCTCATCTGCTCAGTCTGTAAAATCACTGAGAAGAGATACCGCCTGCTGCTCTGCATTCACCGAGTGCTTACGGCAGTAGTGCCACCCTCTTACCAGTGAGGTACAAGGTGACACAAATTCTGATTAGGCCAGATTCAATCTCTCTATAAAGCTGTTTTGCAATTAGAGTTGTGCCTGTCTTGGAAACACTTTGAAAAATAAATCTCTATTCATTTCAGTGAACGAGATATAAAATCATTCAATGACACCAACAAGAAATTAATTATAGACTAGCATGCGTACAATGCTCAAACATCCAAAGAATTGTAATCCTAGAGAAACAGACAAGCACCTTTCCAGCCCAAAGCCTGCTTTCAGCAATAAGACCTTTCACTTCGCAAACAAATCCTGTGAAGCCAGACTGCTGCCTAACTAATCCAGCATTTGAACCTACACGGCTTTTAACAAGAGGGATACCACAAACACTGAGAACTCTTCAGTAATATATCCACCAGCTGTAGATGTTTTGCTGAATTAATCTGTCTTATTAAACAACTAATGAAAAAGAGTCAAGGTTCCCATTTGTCCTATTGAGGTCTAACACTGACCAACACAGGCACACCAACTCCTTTTTTTGATGTTTAAAGAAATACATTGCGTTGTAAGTGCAGAACTTAGGAATGGCGGATATCCTCTAGCTGAACAGTTCTCTCCAGCATGGACTCTGCAAAGTTCAGTAATATAACTGTGCTTATGCAGCAGCAGCCTTTTCTTTGGATGCACCCAAGTCTCTCTTTCCTGCCCATGTACGTGTCTCCTCGGCAGGGTCTGGCTGCCTCCCTTCACGGCCAGTGCTGAGACGGTGCAGACATGTAACCCGGGACCAAACCTATTTAAACAAAACTTCTGGGAACTGATCATCTTGCAGGCAATTGCACCTCTCTCAAATTAAGCTGAAAGTAGACAACAGATCTCAAAGTTATTGTGGGGGATTGACTGGCACATCATTGTTTCAGGTGTTGACAATAAAAATATGAAATTCCACATTCTCTTTGGTATCCACCCTGGATATATACATCTGCTGTAACAAAGCTACTTTGTATTTGGGAGTTTGAGGATGCCTCAGTGTTTTATTTATTTGGGTGGTTCATTAAATCCTTTGATGTTCCATGAACCATTCTTCAGTTACTCATTACAGAAGTTATTTAAATGGATAATGTAGCATATCTTATTGGAGAGAAGGTCTATTTTTGTTTTGCTTATCTTATCTGTTTTACTTATCATTAGTCATGAGTTTATAGAGCAGAACTTGGTAAAAATTGAATAAATAACACTGAAGTACAGACAAGTGCTCATTTTTATGAACATTTCTGATAGCACATTAAAAACATATTATATATATCTTCTAGAGCAATTCTGCAGAATTAAGATATAAAATTAAAAAAAAAAGGAAATTAAGAGAGATTATGAATTCAAGAGAAAAATAGAGTATCAAAAGGCATATTTAGAACTATAAAACATGAACTACAAACTTGACGCTTACTCTAACCACACCAAGAAATACATGCCTTCATATTTTCAGGAAAATATACTGAGTCAAAAATTGCCCACAGCAAAGATTTTCTGATCCAATTGGCTTTCAAAGATTGGGACACTCATGTCTTATACTTTTAAAATGCAATATATGTTATAACTTTATGCAATGGTCAACTGAGATGGTTCCTGAAAAAAACATAAAATGTTGTAATATTTTGTATCATCACAGGATTATTAAAATTCGTTACTGATTTTGTTCTCTATAAAACAGTTTAAATTCAAGAGTTTCAACACAGATCTAATATGAAACAGAGAAAAGTTACTACAACAATTTTGGACTTTAAATAAACTAAGAAATAGGATTGAAAGATGTAATGGATAACCCAGTTTTAAAATACTATGTTAGACTTTAACAATACAAGGGTTTAATTCTGCTGCTTTGTTGTCTGAAGGTAAATACAAGAATCAAATTACTCTTGCTGATTCACATCAACTGAGTACAAAAGGGGATCAGATGCCTTTGTGTGGGAGACAGGAGCAGAACGGTCCCATAGGAGAAGACAGGAAGAAAAAGAATACAGGAGAGAAACAGAGAAGAATTGTTATAAAAAGCTGAATACTCTTAATTTGAATTACTGAATAACGAACTCTGAAAGAAGAGCTGGGAACAGCTCTAGTAAGTACCCACTATTGGAACAAAGTTTAAAAAAAAAAAAAAAAATCAGAAAAGTTTCTATCTGGAGTCAATTCAATACTGGTCTGAGCTTGCTGGAACTCAGACTCAAAGACCTCTCAGCTGCTCTTTTCACTTCTGAAATGACAGAATTAACTATTTTCACTTGTTATACTATTCCTAGTCTAGCTACTAGATCCCTCTAGCGTGAAAGAAAGGAAAGGGTTACAGGTCATGTAATTTTATATATTCTCTCCTGGCCTGGTTATTTAGTCTTCTGCTGCCTTGATTTGCCTATTTCAATCTTAATATATCTTTAATAAAGAATCAAATAACTTTGATTTGCAGTTTTTGTTACGTTTTTCTTCCTCATATGACTGTTTGACACAAACATTAACGGACTTATGGCTTATTTGCTCCATCTTTGACTCTTTCCTTTAACTGAAAGTAAAAGAAAAATCTTACACAGAAGAAACACTGATAAAGCAGCAAAACAAAGCTTTGTGAACTCTACTGGTATTTTTTCCTTCACTCGTTCAATTTTTTGATATTCCATCCCTCTCCCCCAATCACACACACATCTTTTATTGGCATTTCTAAACCAACCCTTTCTTTCTTGAGAAAAATGCATCTTACATTTTGCTATTTTTTTTTCTTTGAAATATCCACTGATTTCTGGACTAGGCAGTTAAATGGAGAGATGACGCTATGGAGCCCAAGGTTAATGAACTATTTTCTTTGGGACAAGAACAATTTCCCCCCCCGCAGTGGAAAATACTCATCTCATGGGGCAGAAAGGTAATTTTTCTTGCCTATCCTTCAGACAAGGGTATAGCTCATCCTTCACGGAGCTGAATGCACCTATTACAGACAGAGTGCAGCGCTCTAATGTTATGGTAAGGTTGTATAAATCTTCCTGTCCCTCCAGATGAGGCTCTTACTATCTGCCAGTTTTCCATATGCTGGAATTTGTCAGGACAAGTTGTAATCCCCAAATTTTGTCTGAATGCTGTAAGACAGATCCTCCTCTTTGTTTTCCCTTCACATTTTTTTCTTTTAAACATCTGTTTGCTTTACAATTTTAAATGGAAGAGAAGGGCTAAGAAAAGGATGCACAGTGAGAAAAAACCCTAACTAGCACCTGCTGTAACGTAACCTGTTTTCTTCTCTTCTGGGAAGTACCAGTCCCAATGGCAACGCCTTTGTAAATACAGAAGATACTGCTGTAAACACAAGATTTGTTTCAAACCAGAAGTAGATTTCTGTGTGACCCCTGTTCTATTTGATATCTAAAAAGACTGAAAGCAGGACAAAACCCAAGAAGATAGCATGGATTGAACTGCCATAGCTTTTCCTAGTACAGCTCCCTGAGGCAGACTTTGTGGGTGAAAAAGAAGGTATATAGGGATTAACCTCTACATCCCCAGTCAAAGCACTTGGTGTGCCTGCAATCTATGTGTGCAGTGGGCAAGTCCCCACAGAAATATGCTGAAGGAAACACTATGATAAATTAAATGTTTCATCTCTCTTCAGAAGCAACATCAGATCTGAGTCTTCGTCATTTTTCTCAGGCTTTTCATCCAGCCAAGAGAGCACAAATATTCCCTTCTTAAAATGAAAGTGATAAATGTGCAGCTCCAGAATACAGAACTCTTGGAAGTGTTCATTACTCTTGCTCATTCAGCTGTGGTACACACTGTCTTCCTCCAGTGCAAGCCTCTGTATTTTCATCCTCTTGGTACATTTTTAGCTTAATTGTGCTACAGATAATCAGATATAATAAACCTAATGGATGCAAATCCAGTGGTCTCTTTTAGGAAAATGAAGTGGTACTCTACCCATTTGAAAACTAAAGGGTAGCTTCTAAACTGAAAAAGTCACATAAATTAACCACAAAAGAACAGTGCTCTGTCAATCATAATTGTCTAGGGACAAATGAGATGGAAGCTTATCTAAGAACACACAGGAACTCGCTTTCATTTTGTTATAAAAACATTCTGAATGATACAACACACATATGTTGTAATAACTCTGGCTTGAAAAAGCCAAATCAAACCCAAAAGCTGTTTCTCATCAGTTGTGAGAGATGCTGGTGAAACAGCTGTCTGAAGCAATCTGGATTCAGTCTCACAGAAAGCCGCTGAGGATTCAATATTTAGAATTCCTCACATAGGACTTATGAAGAAAAATCAACTCAATGGATCAAGCCAGTAGTAATATTATGCACAATTTCAAGACTTAGCTCAATTTTCTTTTGTTAAAAGAAACCCCCAGCAATCCAATGAACAAGAACCTGAGTCAGTTTTTGGGATACAGTCACAAGAAACAGAGCAAGGCTGAGGTTACCTCCCAGTCACCAACCTTAAGGTAGACTGACTAATAAGAAATTGTACAAAGCGTGCAAGGCTTCTTTACAACAGTCATGCCAAAAACTACCAAAATGAAGAATGGCATAATAATGTTGAAAATAATAATATGTTGGAAGGCATTTTTCACAAGGATACAGACATATGCATTATCAAAACAGAATCTTCAAACACAGACTCTCCTGGGGGCACTATTGAAGATGGACGGGAACTGGAGATCGCTGTCTTATTTTGACTCTGTCAAGTCATGGAAATCTACTACTACCTTCCTTAGTACATTTTAAAAGATCCAAAACACTTAAAGACACTAAAAACTATTATGAATGTTCAATATACTACTGTTGACTATTGTAACTTGAATTATATATTATTCAAAAAGTACAGTTTAGTCATACTGGTTCTTGATATCCACAATTAATACTAATTTGTGAAACTAAAAGACTTCTCACATGACTTGAAATAGCTACTGTGCAAGTACAAAACAACCTCACTTCTCACTAGTACACCTCACTTCTATTGCTACATGAATGACATTCACTAAAAGAGACTTTAAAAGTTGAATTTTCAGATCTGTAAATTAGTGGTAGTGTATTTTTGAACACATAATATAACATACGTAAATCATTATAACCTATCTACTATACAACTATTGCATTATGATCAAACCAGTAACAAAACCAAATGAAAACATCAGTTAAAAAGTGTTTCACAGATACTCATATCTCAAATTAAAATCTTCTGGATTTCATTCTTTTAGGGACAAACCAGAAGACCACCAAAATCAACAGCAATATTTCAAGTGACTTTGAATCAGGATTTTATTGCACACCAACAAAAAACCTGACTATATAACCTCCCTTTGGATTAATGTCAGGTCACTCTTCTACAATATACAGGTTTTGACAGCCCTGTAAGGCAGGAATTGCTGTTTTGGGTTACTGACATCTATAACTATGCCAAAAATGCTCTGAGACAATGAAGACAATATAATGCTAGGTTTAAACAAGCTGAATGTATGCGTTTTGGAATATTTCATATACATTTTCTAGCTCTTCATCAGAAAAGGAAAGGAAGGCTATGGTTCCTATTTTTTTATTCCATACTGTATAACTTCCTAAGGGAAAAGAACCCGGTTTAGAACTTGACTTGTCTTTTGTTTGCAGGCTATTAGCGACCTATTAACGGCAAGTGGGTTGTCAGCCAGCCATTAATTATAAACCTGTACTAATTCAAGATGCTGATCCTGAGGTCAACTCTGATCTTTCCAGGAATCTCCGCTGATCCTTGGAAGCCTAAGTGGAGTGTCAGCATGAGACAAACATTTAATATCCACTTCATACTCTTTAAAAAAAGTCAAAATAGTGCAAAAACATACACTTGTGAGTGTGCTATGATACTGAGGCTTGTTTCAATTCATAATTTATAATGTATGAGGCTACAAAACCTGCAATCACAGAATCTACTATTACAAAAATAACATACCAGAAAAAATGTACAAAAAAGCCTATGCTAGACATTACTTGAAATATAATTTTAATCAGAAAACTAAGAAACACTTATTCAGCAGCCCTTTAAAAAGGCATAACAGATATTGCAGTTGTGGGAAGATAATGAAAATAATCAATATATTAAAAATGCTTCTCTAGGCATTTTCTATCTATCCATAAAAATTTACAACCAGCAGTGAAATACTTTAAAAGCCTCTTCAGATCTTTCTCTAATAAAAACATACCTTCCTGAAAACTCTACCATGGCATAATCCTTTGCCCCACTAGTAAAACTGTAGCATTACTGAAATCACGGGTTCAAATTACTACCAATCACCAGTGAAAAACGATATTCTTTTATTTGTCCTTTCTTCAACACCTAACTAGTAACTATGGGTCATTTGAAATAATTTTTAGGTGGTACTGTATCACCAGAAAATCTTGACAAGTATCCATCTCAGATGAACAAAGAGCTGACACTTGGAGGGGCAGGGAGGGTGTATGCTCGCTGAAGACAAAGGCTGTTTAGACTGATTTGTCTCAAGAGTTAGAAACCTTGTCCAGTATACCCATGTTTTCTATTACATCTATTTCAGTGACATCACTTCTCCCCTAACAGTGGAAATTGTTGTAAACCACCTGTAAACTACTTTATAGTTATATAACTACTATGTAACTACACACTGATAGGTATTCAGCCAAGGGTGTACAGTAATAAAGCTTTCATTTGCTGTGTTTTTGCTAGAGCATGGTGTCGTACATATAAAAGTTGGTACTGTGAATGCATTGCATACAATGTACATACCTACATAAGCAAAAAACATGAATGGATTTGTTATCTAGGACAAGTTTTCTAATAATGTTTTACTCTCTAAATTATTCTTAAATTTCTTGATACAGAAAGAGAAATGCTGCTAGACAGGATAGCTTTATTAATAGCACATCATAAACCACTAAAACACAGTTGTGTTAATTCAGTACTTAAAGACTAGGCAGTATAAATAGGTGAGATTTTCTCCATAGAATGATGATAATTCAGGTAAATTAATTTAATTGCTAAATTGAGCTTTTTAAGTACTGACGATCTCACCAAAATAGGTATCACTTACACTTCTGAGCCTGGAATTAAATATTAGAAAAACAGCCTAATACATTCTGACTTCTCATACACATAAGAAATCCTATTCTATGATTTCTAGAACCTTTTAAAATTCAAGCTGGCTAAGAATTCATGCCAGCCATCTGACCACCTTAGGTTTGGCCTCAATTAGAGTGGGAATAGTACTTAATAATATTCTTCTATGGAAAAGAAGATTTTTTTTCCCCCCTAAAATATAGCAAGAACTTAGTAGCTCTTTTACCATGAAGTCTGGTTTCCTGTGTCTTGATATTAGTCATTACAGATGTTACTGAAAGATATAATTTTAGATAAAAATATCTCAGCTATTTTTTTCTTTTTTGCCTGTTACTTCAAAGTCATTATTATTTGCTAAGTTGCTCTTACTGCCTTTTGACTATGGCTGCAGTCTAAGCAGAGATGTTTCTTGATGGTCTGTAATGTTACTTTTTTCTCCTGAATGGCTAATGTTTAATTTGGAATCCAAAACGCTTCAGAGCTTTTCAAACTTCTTTTGGTCAATATATATACACATTCATTTTTAAATACCATCTTGTATCAGTTCAGCTGAAAG
The DNA here is from genome assembly GCF_034638445.1 of Ciconia boyciana. Taxonomy (NCBI): domain Eukaryota; kingdom Metazoa; phylum Chordata; class Aves; order Ciconiiformes; family Ciconiidae; genus Ciconia; species Ciconia boyciana. The sequence continues at coordinate 6,526,925 of NC_132943.1, read as the reverse complement.
CTCATTTTTCATTTTGATGAATATAAACAGTTTTTTTTGAATCAGGGATTTTGCTTCTTCATATTTCGTTTCCATTTCAGATAAGTAATACGTATATTGAACAACATCACAAAACTCTTGACTCGCAGACAGCCTAGCCTTTTGCAATGACAAAACCTGACCAGTTGTTTATTTTCTGGTTCTCACGCAGTTTTCAATACCTACCTAAGAGGCTCTGATCAATGCATGTTCCATTCACCAATGATTTTCCTTCTGGACAAGCACATGTTGCACCAGAAGGGTTGAGTAAACAAATGAATTCACATGTCAGGTCCAAGCATGGATTAGGCACTGTTTAAAAAGACAAAATATTTTAAAAGTTGATTTTTTTTTTTAGAATTACACTGTGTTCTAGAACTAGGAAAAAAATAAATAATCAGATATAAAAATTCTGATACACTTCCAGTTTCCAGGATATCAACAGCATGAAGCCAGTGAACACACTCACTCACATGGCAGTGCAAGACTCACACCAGGATAGAATTTATTCCAGTAACAAAAAATGTATTGGTAATATGCAGTAAAAATCTGGTTGTGGCTAGAGGTAGGTGCATTCAGCTCTCTTCTGACTTTTTTATACCTCATTTACAGCGCAGGTACACAAGGCAAGCATTTGTTCAATGTCCTTTCAAATGAGAGAAAATGCATCAAAAAATCTAAATCAAACTTATATAAAGAAATATGACTAAATCTATTTTCAGTTTGTACAATCAGGCTCTGTTTTATATTTATACAACTTGGTTACTTTTCTCCGCCCCCCCCCCCCCGAGGTGAACTTGCTCAATATTGAGTTTAAAGTAATTATGCTTACTCACAGTCCATTTGTTTGTAGCGGTGAAAAATCAAGGCACTTTTTGCTTTATCAACATCCACACTTAGATATTCTACAAGGCTTCTGCCAAATTTGTGTACTCTAAATGCACCATTTTTAGGACCTGCTCCATATATGTAATCCTCAAAAATGTCAATTCTATGTGGATGCAGTAAACCTTAAATAAAAATGAATAATAAATACAAATACATATTCATATTCAAATAATAAACAACTTTGTTTTAATAACAACTTCAATTGCATTATTGCAATTACTACCTAAAGACATTATTATTTAGACAGCTTGTTTTGTACCCACAAAGATTGCCTTTAAAAAAGCAATCTTCTGAAAAGGAACTCTTCCCATACTACAAGCAACTAAAATCTCAAGCTTTGCATTAGCTTTCCACACAATTTAGCCTCAGAAACTGGTTGATTATTGAAAAGCAGGGAAACCCTACAGGAACAACAAGCTAATCAGAACATACTTAGGTACAACACTTTAACTAGAAGTATATGACAAGGAAGAAACAGATTCGTTTGCTGTACATAAAACATTTCTTTAGCTCCTTCTTAAAGTATTTGAAATGCTAGCTTTCATACTACACTTATTTTAACTCATAATCATAGTAAATTAATGCAAAATAAAATGTTAAGACTCTACCAATTCCTCATTTTTAAGAGCTACGAGTGCTGATTAGATCACATAGTTGGATTTCCTATGCACAACTGGCTATAGGATTTCACACATTGACCCATATAACAAGGCAATAGCTGTCACCTAAAACTTCTTTGCCAGAGATGCATCTCTTCTTGATTTGAAGCCATAAAGAAACAGAATCTATCACTCCTTGTGATACCTTGTTCCTACTATTATCCCCATTTACTGTAAAAATGGATTTATATTTCACTTTATTTATTTATTTTCAATTATCAGCCTTTATTTGTTCCTACTGTTTTTCCACTCTATCAATGCTTGGTACTCAGTATTTCATTTCAGTAAAAATATTTATGAATTCTAATACGTTATTTTATGCTTGTTTAATTAAATAGGTTGAAGGTTTTAGTCTCATTGCAAAGCCATTTCTAAACTCCCCCAGTTTTCCTTTGGTCCTATTTCTCTAATTTTTCCATAGTTACTAACAAATGTCAACAGGAGCCAAAAGGTGACATTGCTTTAGTGATCTTGTATTTCAGTATTAAATGCTATGTATGGAAGCAACAAAATCTCTACATTCCACTTTCCCCTTTATAAACCCCAAATTTGCTGCGTTTGGCACAGTGTAGTATAGCCCTTCCATGCTATAAAATATTTTGAAAGTCGTCAACCTACATGCCTTCTATTCTGTAGCACTGTTGTGTCTTTTTTTTTTCCCTTGAAGAGTAACCTCACATTTATTCTTAAAATAAAAATGACTATTGAAACACATTAAAACACAATCTAGGATACTCTGTCAGTCTTCATACCAGCCACAAGCACTGAGCACAAGCACTAAGTATGTATTTTGATTACAGCCTAGACACCGTGAAATACTATAACCAAAGGAGGTGCAAGCAAAGTTATGAGGAGGAGTTACTGTCTTCTAAATTCTCTTGTCAGGCATCTGCACAACATGGTTCAGTGTTACAGGAGGTTGTAGTCAGATCCCTACACTCAAAGTGATCCTTCTTGAGATGACTACTTCCATGTATATTGATCCAAGTTGTGAAATAAAATGCTATTAAACCAGAATAAGATTACTTAAATCTGGTTCTGCTGAATTTGGATTACGGAAGATTTTTCCTAGTATCTTCAAGAACCCTCTGGTGACTTCCAGATCATTGGTTAAAACATTCAGTAGCACTACATGTAATATCATCCTCATGAAACTCCACTATCAACTGCCCACTAAATAATCCTCCCAAAAAGCCTGCTTTCAAATTTTTATTTTTTTTAATGTTTCCTCTCTTTTCTACTCGAATTCCATAAATTGTTCCATATATTATCAAATTGTTAAAAAGCCAACATGCACTTCTATAGAAACAAGGTTTGCTTAACCAGAATCTCTATTCTTATGAAAGGAACTTTCCTCATTCACATTCTGTTAGCAGAATTCTGTGATTACTTACTGACCTGAAAGGCAAACCTGTTATTTTTCCCAGAACTAATTCAGGTCAACTGTTCTATAAACTACACAATTCCTGTGTAAAGCAGACAGCTCTAATTTCTAACTAGTCAAGGTGCTCCTGTTGTTATGTAAGTCCAAGTGAGGCCAAGCATAAATATTAATCACAATGTTATTTGATAATACCTAAGCTAATGATTAGATAACAGACTTGAAGATTTGCACATACCACTGAATCTTTGTTCCCCTAACAAAACTTTATCAGATTATCTTAAAGGTGAAATTATCTGTCTTAAATATCTATTTGTTTAGATAGTATCTTAAGTACTATCTAACAAAAGCAATTAATATTATGTAATAATCACTGCTTTTTCCTTACGTAGTTTCTCTGAATAGTGAAACTTCAGCTAAATGAAATAAAATAGAAATCATGTTATATAAAAGCTCTCCATACCTTGTTTAGTGCTCACAGACACAACTGAATTGGAACCATCAAAAAGAACGCTGCCAATAACAGATAATTCAAAATCAGCCCAGAACAAACGTTGACTGAACTGATCAACTACGAGACCTACAAAGAAAATAAAGTTCAAATAGGTATATAAAACCTGAAAAAAAAATAGTTTTATGTAACTATATTTTTATATCATTTATATTCTTCTGAACACAATATATGGTGACAATGAAAAAACATGACTGGAAACCAAGGAGAATAAAATGTAACACCTTCCGCTTAAACCTTCCCCTTGAGGCAACCATGGTTTTTTACTTTCTTTAACTTACTCTTCCAAGGTCAGTACCTTTTCAAACCCATTATCCTCAGCAGGTAGTGATATATACCAGGTGGGAATTAAATATAGAATCTAATCCTGTAATTTGCTCTACCAACAAAAAATCTATTATGTCAATAGATTTCTAAGCAGTAGCACCAGTGTGACCACATGTTAAAAACAAGGCATTCAGATTTCATGGAGTCTTCCTAACCTATCCTGTTTCCACAAGTATATAATTGTGTTCTTTTTTTTAATCACCAATCCTTCACATGCTGTAATTATTACAGAATTAAAAATCAGATTATTTTAATTACATTACTGCTGCAAGACTTAAACAGCAATACTGACAGATGTATATATTCGCATTTGTATGAAAAGAAAGCACAAGAGTGAGTGAGAGTACAAATGAGAATAAGAGATAGATAACTGTGACTACCCAGCCTCTAGGCAATAACTAAATAGTTAAATCAGGCAGTCCATGTTTCACAGGGGATGATTAAATGATTAATATGCCACTTTAGGTCATGTCAAAACCTTCAGCTTGAAAAAATATTTGAACCATAAAATAATTTAATTCTGAGCTTTTGAAGTTGTAGTGTATTTTTAATAAGAATGGAAAAAAGTATTTTTCTTCCTATTTATGTAAGTAGGTAAGTCAGAAAAAATACATCAAAAGAAATTATACATAACAGCAAAAATGCTCTTCTTAAGGTTATAAATTAATCAGCTACAGATAGATGAGAGGAAGTGGAGGAAGTCTGACACATAGACCAGTGAAATATGTTTACATTTGCAACTCCATTAAAAAAAAAACTTTTTAAAAGAAACACTGGTATTCAGGCATACAGCTAAATAGAATCATTTCTGGTAAGAGATAATCACAATGTGTCAACTCTGTGTGATACATGATACCTGTAAGGGGGAATATTTTAAAAGCAGTCCCCGCTCTCCAGCTTTAAATTACTCTTTGCATTTTAATAAGAATATTTAAATATAAAATAATAAATAAATAACATTCTCAATGTATCTTTCACAGTATCAGAGATAACACAATGTAAAAAAGTACTTATTTTTGTTTTATACACATAGCACTCCTGTGATAGTCATTTTTATGTAAATCCTGTGAAGTCAAGCCCAAATGCTCAAACTCTCACTCTCTCTTACTTGAAATAGGAAAGGCATATTTAGTAATAAATTTAAGAGCAGTGGAACATAGATGTCTAGTAAAGTCTTAAACTTCAGCTAAACACTAGTAGTAAAGTCTCATTTGGGAGGAAATATTAAAGGCTTGGACTACTTTGTGTTCCCTCTACAAAGACATGGATCTGTGTGAAATATCTGACAAAAAATTAAGACTCCATAAACATTTACTTTCTACCATGAAGTAAAGGAAGAAAAGCACAGGATGCCACAAAAGTGTTGTCAGGCAGTAGGTACAGAAAAATGCAATACTGTGGCAAGGCATTTGTGAAACTCCCTCTTTGCAAAGTCTGTTCATTTTTGGTAATTCTGCTCATTTTCTTAATTTTCATTTTATTCATCCTTGTAAGGAGACAGAGGTCTGGTTAAATGTTTATATGAAACTTTTCTATATAAAATATATCAAGGAAAATTTTATGAAGAAAAGCTCTTGCAGTTCTACTGCCGGTCAGGGAAGAAGTAAATACTTGCATTTTCAGATAAGTTTGATACCATTACTACCTACAAAATTCAATAAATTCACTAATCCAACCCTGATGGCCAAAAAAAAAAAAAAAGGGGGTGGCTTAAAATGCCCTTTAATGGCCAAGGAAGTGGTGACTGGCATAACCTTGGCAATCAACCAGATTGATAATAGGAGACAAAAAAACACAATTCCAGCAATTAGAACTAAATCTAATGATTTGTATATCTGATATGTTCACAATATTTTATACAAGAAGTTCAGCAAAGAATATGTAACAACTCTGATAAACATAAAATTCTGATGTCTTTCAGTCTGAATAATCAGAAGCTTCTTACTGAATTTACTATTGACTATGTATTTTTTATTATTATTACTATTGTGCTTCTTACTTACCTAGGGAGCATAAGCTTCCTCTCCTCAAAGCTTTCCTTATCACATATGTAATTTCTTAAGTTGCTATATTTCAATCTAATCATGTCAAGAAAGAAAGAGTGTTTCCTTTAAGGGATGAGTGTAGTTTGCATACGTGACACCATAAGCCCACCTTAGCACGGGACTTAACAGTCTGTTAAAATATCGTTACTTGTTGCTGTGATAGTGGCAGCTTCTGAGACGCTTAGGTATTCAGATAGCATCCTCTTGAAAGAAGCCTATGTTTCAACAGATATGTGTGCCAAAGTTGGACAACCCCTAATTTGCAATGCAATAATAACAAATTATCATTGTAAACCTGAAGAAACGTCAAATATTGCATGAGAAAATGGGTCATGAACAAACCATTTGTGGTTTCAAGACAGGATGCTGCTATTTAAGAGAGACACATTTCATTCTGGATTTATCATTTCCTTTGTCATAAAAATTGCTTTTATCCTGCCAATGGAGTCTTAATGGTAATTCACAAGATCTCAACATGTACTGTCAAGCTTCAAAATAGTTCTGTAAAATACTGAGATAATTAAGTTGTTGCTTCTTTGAATACCTAAGCCTTGTTTTACACTATTTTCCAGTGTATTCAGGAAATAACTAGAAGAGGCTGTGAGATTTCATATGAATTCTTAAAAAAATGTGTCTCACCACTAACTGGTGTTCCTTTAATCAATTTTGCTTGTTCAGTGGCATTGAACAAATAATATTTTAACTAATTATACGTGGTCCTTTGGTACCACTTTGTAAAATCATGTTAAGCTTTGTTACAAAAGTTTAAGTCATATTAAGATGTATCATTTGAAAACAGAACTAAGAATTTGATTAGTAACTGTATATGAATAACCAGAATACAAATTTTTAAAAGCTTTTTTTTTTTTTTTTTTTTTTCAAACTGAGAAACTGGAATTCAGACAACAAATCTACACTGAGTTAGCAAGTGCCATGTAATTAGGAAAAATGGATACGCTGTATACCTGTAGGTCTTTGTAAATTCTTTTGAACCAATATCCTTCTCAGAGTACCATCCATAGATGATTCCTCTATGTGAGAGCGATCCCCAATAACTGTCCAGTACATCATCCTAAAAGTATTAAACATAAAAAATAAGCTGAATGACTCTACAGAACCTCAGAACACTTCACTGATATTAAATTATTATGAGCTTTTCAACCTACCTGAAAGATGGGAGAGAACTGATCCTGATTTACATACAGGTAAATTGAGCAGGAAAGTTAAGTAAATGAGTTGGAAAATTTTAGACATTTGTAGACATCATTTTAGTTCTCTTACTTTACTTCGCATTTTTGTTTGAATTACCAAAACAGAGTGATATTGAAACATACATACCCTTTTTTAGGATTTACAGCAATTGCATATGGTTCTCCTGCCATGCTTGTAAGGAGTCTTGTACAGTTAGGTCCGTTCAATTGACCTACATTGATGGAGTATCTCAGACTAGTCCAATGAGTTGTATAGTAGCTGAACCAATGCATTCTGGAATGATCAGTCCAGTAAATATTTCCAGCAACCCAGTCAACAGCAATGCCTCTAGGTCTTTTGAATTCTGGACACTAAAAGGAATAGATGTTAAAGTCAGATTTACAGAAATGATCTTTCACAGCAGCTGCATAGCCACAGATTTATGTAACTTTTTACAGTTAAGTAACTTTTACCCTTAATATGGTGAAATATTTAAAAACACTGCATTGGAAAGACATAAATTCCACCTGTAGGAGATAAGCTCTGAGTGATCTGCTGACAGTTCTATTCAATGCAGAAGAACCAGTCAATGGTTCAAAACTGTTTTCTCAAGTCTAAGGCCACCTACATTAAGAAAAAGGCACCTAGGCATGAACTATTTGAACTATTGATACTGAAGCAAATAAATGTTACATACTGTACTTCAAAAGGAAACGAAAAGGAAGAATTAAGATTATACAGCTACTATACTCCATGCAGAACTATGGTATGATGTCCCATCCCAAAGCCCTCAGTGAAAATGGTGCTTGAGACCATCCTGAGGTATGGCTGCTCAGCGGGCTGCCAAGGATAAATAAAATCACTGCATTTAGGAAACTGCATAAAATTGCCTCTGTGTTCTGACCAATACCAGCATGCAATTGTAAAGAAATTTTCTAAATGTTTATCTTCCCTTGCTGTTAACTGTTCTTGTGTTCCACCACCGATTAAAACTAGAGTTAGTGCAAAATTCAGCTTCACATGTAAAAGAGGCTTGACTGATAACTTCAAAATTATAAACTGTAGTATCTCTGTCATGATTTCACAGTTATCATTAAGGCCTAGATCCTAAAAAATGGTCCTAAGGGTAGAAGTTCATATTGCAAATAGGAGATATATATGAACAAGTTTCTCTGATGTTTACTAGAATTCCTGCAGAGAAGAGTAAAATCTGTAAAATAGGACTACCCAACTATTTCTAACATGAATGCAGCATATCATAAAAAATTCAAGACCTGCATGAGCTAAATACATATGCAATTGTTTGCCTGTTTACCTATAATGACGTCAGTTTAAATTATGAACAAAAAATGTCTATTCCTTGACAAATGCAGTATTGAAATGCTACTAAGCTACGTAACTAAAAATCAGGAAAGAAAATCCTAAAGTAACTTGTTTTCCTCAGGTGTCAGAGTTCCCTAATACCACAAGACATTTGTAGGCTATTTTCATCATAAAAGAAAGGTCATTTCATTCTCTAGGTGAAATAATAGGACTGCAAGGGTGAATTTAGATAGTTCATTGTTCATAAAACTTTAATTCTGCAAAAATGTCATAGAATGCATGTTCTAAAGATATACAGAACCCTGACTTCCTATTTAGATGAGTATTAAAGCAGCAAAATCAATCACTTCATTTACAAAACAGTATTTCTTTAAAAACAGGGTCACAGTCATTTTTTTAAAGTTAAACAAAATAACATAATGCAATTCTTTGTTATGCAATGATGACACTGGCAGCATATGCTTCCAGAAATACCACAAAAATAAACTTTTTTTTTCAAGAAATGTAGCATTTGCATGCAACAGCCTCTGTTTCTCTTTGTTACATTATCCAAGCAACATTCATGTAAAGGACAAGATACCCAAAAATGTGGGTATTTGCAGATAAGCGTCATTGTATTTTTAATCCAAACTCCTTTTCATTCTGGGTAATATTCAGGCACTGTGTCAAGAAGCCCCTCATACCTGGAGATCTCCAGTTACTACTTTGGAGATTGCAAGGGTTAATGGCACTGGCCTACAAGGCTGGAACCAAATATTCTTTTAAAAGGAGAGCAGCTATCATGGACAGCACAGTCCCATGCCTTTCTTTGGACTGTTCAAGACCCCTGTTTACAATAAGAGTGCTTTTTTTGGAACCTGGTAAGCACATGATGGGAGTTACCATGCAGAGTGAGAGATGGTTCCCAAAAAGCTGGGAGCAGAAGCAGATGAGACAAAGGGACATCCTAAAAAGATTCTGGAACAAGGTTGGGTTGCTTACTAACACTGACCCTTTCTCATTCTTATCAACTATACAGGAGAAGTGAAATTCCAGTAATGCTGGGGTGCATATTAAAGATCAAATGAACAAGGAGATAACCAGAAGAAATGGAAAGCAGCCATCTGGTGTAAGAGATTAAAAAAAGAGAATAAAAAACACTAGCTGATGCTATGGCCGTATAATTCTCAGTTGTGTTCATTAAGTTTCAGCCTAGCTACATCATATTTCTGATGTCTTATGCATCTTCTCATACTGTCTAGGAAAATTACTTGCTGTAAATGAGCTTTTACCTAATAGCTTATTTGGATTATGTTAATGTTGAAGAATGATTTTGCATACAGAATAAGGATGAAAACACAGGAACAAAATCACATTAATATTTTCTACAGTTATTTTAGCCCACTTTGATGCTAAATATAATGTACTACAATGTATAAGAAAAATTGGGGTTTGAAGCCTAATTGCCTTTTAGAATATAGTAGCTTTTGCACAAAAACAGACCATGTCAGCTTGATGACTTTTGATCAGAACTGCTGTTTATCGTAAAACCTGTTTTAAAGGTAAAGAATTAAAAAAAAAAAAGAAAGAAAAACAAAGGGAAAAAAAAAAGAAGCTGCAGTAACAGCTTGGATTTGGAAACCATTTTTCATATAATGGAGATTACAGAAAAATTTTCAACCTCTAAAGTTGAGTTTGACTGGAGAAAATACATTACCCATGCAGCAGGAACCCATCACCTTGCAATGCTTAGCATTGTAACACAGGAAGACTAAATTACAAATCTAATTTATATCATAAGCACATGTGAAGCAATATTTTCTCTATTTACTTTACAGATGGTTTTGGTATGGCATTGCTGTGGAATAAAGTAAACCAATGATTTATTGTTGCTTAAAATATCTTCATTAAAAATAATACATTACCTAATGATGTATTATTAGAACAGTAAAAATAAATGAGAAACAATAATACTAGAAAACTTTTACACCTTTACTTGCCAAAACAGAAAATTTTCCTCGACAGACGAGCAGCCCAGTAGGTGCAATGGTTCACCAAACCACCTTTTGTATTACGTAAGTAGGATCATTTAAAAATCCCAACCAGCTGATTCCAGAAAGAAAGGGTCTCCTAAGTACATAAACTTCATCCACACAGAGCTATAGCTTTAAGGTACAACCATAAATCAATGCTATTTAGAGAAAACAGTCTAGAAATTGTTTCCTTTCACAGTGATGCACTGAATTTCACCGGGCCCTGGGGCAAACATTGGGAGTATATACGTGGATATATCACAAGAGTATTAAGGGTCCTTGTTAAGGTCTCAGAACAGGAGGGCTGGAGCAAGCTGCTAATATACTGACTGGATACATTACAAAACCTATGTTTTTCTTCCTATTAGACGGTACAATTATTTTAATGTTCAGCTTTGTGTCCTCTTCCATGAAAAACAGCACTTGAGTTTAAGTGGCAAGTCACTCTGTGTTGAATATTCACCTCAGATAACTTATACATCTCTCTCCAAGGATCATGCCAGTAAACAGCTGCACCAGTTATCACCAATTCACTTATACCGTCTTAACTCGATCGTAATGCAATCCTCTTCTGCATCTGTCAATAAACCCTGAAGAGTTGATATTTACTATTTCCTTTAACGCTTCAATTTGTACCAAGCTTAAATCCCTTTTCACAGAAAAATACAAGAGATACTTAAAGCTATTCTCTGAGAAAGGCTCTTGATATGCTAATTCCATGGAGCAATTTCAGTTGAGATGGATTTTTGCATTAATGTAATTACCTGAAAATGCAGGTGACTTTGTTCAAGTTTACTGTCCTGATTTACATATCAAAGTCTAGATAGAAAAGTTATAATGTAACCTTTGAAAACTTATCCATTAAAAAACTTGCGTTAAAATTAAGGAATTCTCAAGCTTTTCAAAACCAAATTTAAGTGACAATATTAAAGCAACACTATAAAACCAATTAACCTACTGATCAGTTATATATAAGGCAACAATATTTAAGTATTAATGAGATAATGCTGGGAAAATATTCTGAATAGTTTAGCACAATGAGAAGTAAATGCTTCACAAATAAAATGAAATGTGTCCAAGATATATTCAGATACAGTGTGTGCATTTTCCACATACGGATTTGTAAAAAAGCTTTGCATGGCTTGGATCAAGCATCTTCACGAGCACCTACCTGCACTGAAGAGTTAGAAGAAAATGGTGTATAAAGAAAACCATAATGCTTTCAATAATTTTGAATTAAAAGGAAGTGATTAGAAAGTATTCTGGCATAAAGGTGAAACAGAGTTATGAAAAGCAGACAGTGTTTCAGTACTTCAGAGAAATAATAGTAATTCTAAGAACACTTTATCTTTATTAGTTTAAACTGTGAAACAATGTCAAATCAGCTATGAAAATTTCAACCCCTGGACTATGAAGAAATCTCAAGGAAGCTTATGTTCAAGGTCTATAGACCTGTAAGAAAGTGTAGATCCATTAGAGAGGTTGTGGATCAGCAGACTACACTTATCCTTCCAAAGGCATCTGCATATTAACCAAAAAGAAAGAAATAAATAACAACACTTCCTTGAGAATTTTGTAGAAATATATTAGGCAAAATGTATAACAAGCTGCATTTATTTTATTTTCAAGTAAAGACCACGTGAAATTACCCTAGGTTATAAAAATCCAGATTTCTGTTGTAAAGTGCAAAATTACATTTATGCTTATTCAAAAGAAGATACTGTGCAGTTCAACATATAAAGGAATAAATCCTTATTGCTCTAATTTTTAAATCTTTGTCATAGCCTTGCTAATACTATTGTTTACCTGGTCACTATGGAAATCAGGCCCGTCTTTGGCCTATCTACATTTCTCGTTTTCCAAATATTTGAAGTTCATGCCTTTCTTTGAACCATGTGTTGCTTATATATGTCTATTATATCAGCTCTTCTTTTCTCTCTTCAAATAAAAAATCTTCATGGTATACAGTCTTTCCATGCCTCTAACATACTGATTATTTCTCTGTAGAAAACTTTTTTAAATACTATAGTTTTGATCTCTTAGAGACTCAACCAAGTCTGTCAGAGTCTTGGACGGAACGGCTTCAGTAGACATACATACCATTCGAATAAAATCATTATCAGATAGAAGTTTTAATTTATTAAATCAGCACATTATAGACAATCAGAATAGAAAAGTATATAGAAAGAAATTTGTATCATGTAATCTTTGATTTTGATCACTTACTATCAAGCCACTGTTACTTTGCCTTCTCTCTCTGTCATGAAGTTTTCTGTAGAAAATCCCTCCTGGGTTAAATTGAGTACTCCAAACAATCATGTCCCCTTGAAAATATGCATCCATTCCAGTAATCCTTGAATTATGTTCAATATGTGATATTTGCTGATGAACATCACTGTAGTTGAATGGATATGCAAAACCCAGGATGTCAGTGTCATTAGCAACATAGAGAACTTGATCTTCAGAGCCTAGGGGTTATTATAATGAAACAAAAATAAGGTAAATGTCAACTAATGCAAAACCAGTGTTCTTCACTCAAGTAGCTTTTTGGTGTTCATCTGATATAATTTCTTATGTTAAAATTATTTTCTGATTGTTGAAGACTGCAAAAACACTCACACTCTGGGCAATAAATGTAACTCTTCATACTCTGATATCAATATATTACTTCAATGCTCTCCAAGCTCACATTGTGACACCTAAGACTATATTTTAAGGCGTATGTAATATAAAAATTTGAACAACACTTTAAGCAGTATACAAAAATAGCGGATATTATGCATTAAGCCCATATGAATCACTACATATTTTTATACACATGTTCCGTCTAGAGGATCCTAAATGTTCCTAATTAAAGGAACACAAACTTTCCAATAAGCATTATTTTAAATTGCTCAGTTGGAAATTAGAAGTGGAATGATCCTATCTTTAGCAAGGCAGTGAAGGTTTGAAATTGACTGTAACATGAGCAAACTGGGCCAAAGCTGCCTCAGAACATATGCAGTTGTACCTTATATCTCTTCATTTCAGACAGTTAACATTTATGGATACCTGTGAACGGGTGGTATTTATGGATACCTAGTTACCCTCTTGATTCAGATGTTGTAAAATATGGTATTCATAAGAAAATGCTCTCTGGTATCTATTCATTAAGTTTTGAGAAAGTTTCAAATCTGCTGGATACACTAGAATGTACTTGCAATTTTTTAGATTTCCAATTTGTATCACATTTATCAATAGAGAATTAACTTATTATAATGTCTGTCCAATACATTTCCTCCTTATGAGTATGAATTACCAAAAATCATTTGTTCCCTCACTCCTGCTAAATACAAGAAGAGGAGTTCCTTTAAAGGAAGTATCAATGAGGGAAAGAGGGAACCATTAACTGTGTTACAATGGAAACGAAGCTTGCGAAAAATTCAGATGTAGGATAATGATTCCCTGATTTTTAAATTATAAGCCCTCAGAATTGCGTCTTTGTTTCTGTAATAACAAGCTACTATCCACAATTAGTAATCTTGTTTGTTCCCATGTCATAATCTGACTGCTTTTTCAGTAATAGGTAATGATGCTAAATCCTGATAGAGTCTATGTTACGTATAGAGGAAATTACTAATGACTGATTAATATGATCTTCCCATGATAAGTTTGCTTCAAGAAAATGTGAACGAAGCATGTAAGATACCTGACTATCGCCATGTAGCTACCCAGCATTGGTGTACCTACATTACTGACTGGTGTGCTACAAAGAAGGAGGGACTAGAATTAACATGATACAATCTGTTATGGTTCTAGGATGTGTGTTCACAACATGTGGTTACTGGCCATACATAAGGTTCAGATCGGGTACTGCTCATAGTTGTGCACCAGATATGCACAGAGATGTAGAAGGAGCCACACCTTGTAACTTCAACACTGGTTCTGCACTGAAGGCTCCCAGTGTAGGTATAAGGCAAATTCACACCAAAATCTCACTAAATTGCAGGTGAGATGCTCGGATCATACTTTCAGTTATTCAGCTACAGATCCGTAAAGATTATGTTAACTTTAGTCAGGCAGCTGGATTGTTGCTTGTTTCATTTCTAAAATGATTTAAAAGTTACATAATACCCAGACTTAACTATTACCTCCATTCTGTGCAATACCTCTGCCTTATGAAAGACAGAAATAACATCTATGTGTGCATATTTCTTTACCTTCACTGGACCATGACCTAGGAAGCTGATTTATATGAGGAGTATATTTTTAGGTGACTATACTTAGAAAAACTCCACTTAAATTACTTATATAAGATTTCTCAACAAGACAAAGCAAAACATGTTAGCTCCAAATACTACTTAATTTATTACTAAAGTTCTAAACCATGTTTCTATGAAACATGTTGATTCTTCTCTCAAGCTTCTAAAGCTTCACCAGAATGCTAATCTCTGTTTTTCTTATTTGTGTGTATTTTTTTGTAAATAGAGAAAGCTGGAGTTGGAAATGGACTTTCATATTAAGTATGTTCATTTACATGGAAGTGATAAGAATTTACTGCTTACCGAAATGAAAGGTAAATCTGAGTGGTTTTGAGAATTATTTCTGTGCACTATTCAAGAAATATTTATCTAAAAATAAATTGTACATTCAACATATTAGTGTTACCAGCCATGTACATAACAAATGATTTAGTACTGTCATTCTATGTTAATTTTTATAGCCTTACCTTTTGCTATGCAACTGTTATTCCTCTCCTTATAATTTTTCTCACATGTACATTTGTATGACCCCTTAATATTACTGCAGTGTTGGGAGCAGGTACCAAATACCATACACTCATTGATATCTATGAGGAAAAGAATTGTAATTTATATATCTGTAGTTTAATACACTATTATTTAACATGTTCAGAACATCATGGAACAATGCAGATGAACAAAAGGAACTCATAAGCATTGGTATATCTTGCAACAGTAAAAGGAAGCCTTCTGCAATTATCACTAATGTTATTTCCACTGCAATCAATGTATCTCAGAAAGGTATTTTATACTATTTCTCCATCCCTCTTGCATCAACCTATTACCATTAGAGTTTGAAATCAACTTTGAAAATGAAAATGTCTGTTACAGTTATCTCTAACATACCTATCTCTGTTACAGTCAAAACTACACGATCACCCCTTACTGGAGAACCTCCTGTGTATACTTTTTCTTAAGAACCAAACAATGAAGTTTTTGTACGCAAGTATCTATTCACTTTGACAGTCCCACTGAGGTGATCTCCACTTTATCTGTAAGTTACTGCTCACCAGTAAGAAAATGAATTCACAACCCATTCTTTGGGAAGGTAGATTTATCTTATCTTTTTGATCAACTCTTTCATTACAACAACTATGTCTTTTTTTCTGACCAGTGTGGCATCATATATATTAAGACTACATTTTCTAAGGTATTTTACTTTCAATCTGTTTATTTTCATTTCAATTTTCAGTTTTACGCATCTTCATTATTTTAAGCACCTCAAAATATTTGCATATACCAACTTAAACACCAATCCCAATTGCTCAGTTAAATAATCTACTAGACCTTAAATCACCCATTTGACCCTTAAATTATAAAATCATTTAATGGTCTGACCTGAACCTTTTGACATTCATAACCAATGTTAATCATTGATAACCTCTCCAAGGTAGAATGCATAAATCTACATCCTGTAAATCCTTTCAGTTTCTTTTCTTGATTTCTTAATCCCATAGCTATGAAACAGTTTTTACTCTGCAGAGAAAAGTATGTGATATGTATCTCCTTCTCCAGCATAGAATATTGACTACGCAGTAGACTTTTCTTACTTTACAACAAGGGATGATGGAAAAGATATGTACCTTCACATTGTCTATTCCTCTTGTTTCTCTGAAATCCAGGTTTACACTGACACAGTAGGGATGTTTTTGTTTCATTACAGTATGCATCATCTCCACAAGGATTCACATTATCTTCACATGTATATTCAGTGACACCTAAACATAAACAAAATGTCTTAAAAAAACCACTGATAGATTTGTTTAAACTGTTAAAAATGAGATCTGAAATAAGAACAAATAACAAATTTATCTTTCTGTTAAAAGAGTATCGGGTCAATTCTAAACAAGTACATGACATACAGTATTTACCTAGATATGCATATAAATTGACAGTATTCAATTGAGATACTTCATTTCACATCAAGAATTTAATACTAAAATTTATCTTGTTGCAAATATGAAATAAAATGCAATCAACTTATAGCTAAACTACTTTAAAAACTCAAGAACTACTCTAAAAACTACTACAACCTGAATTGCTATAAAGTTTGCCTTCCTGTTGTGGTATGTCAAATAGAATTAACTCTTTTTTAACTTAAAAATTAAGTTTCATTAACTTCTGTGCTGTTGAGTAGGTTTTGCATGGATGAAAGTCTCAGTTAATCCTTTTCTGCTACAATCATGAAAACACATCTTTTCAGCCAAACTCACTTATTTTGCAGTCTTGCTCATCTGAACCATCTCCACAGTCATCAAACCAATCGCACTGTAGCTCCATTGGAATACATTTCTTATCATTACAAGCAAACTCATCTTTTTTACATGGTCTTGCTTTATATGTGACTTTATCTATATAATCACAAATTAATAAGAGAAAAACAAATCAGTATTTAAGATTCTTAGATTATTTTAGACACATACAAATGGGAATGACCATGAAGCATTAAGCAACTGGAAATTATTTCAAGGTTAATTTCTTTCAATTTCAAATTCTGATCTACTAACCTCCAGTTAAGCTTTACTGAAGGACAAGCAGATCTCTGTAACAAAGTTTGCCTTCAAGTTGTTTTCTTTGATCTGAATGCCTTGAAAGGTAATATCACCTACCGCAGTGATCTTCATCCGAGTTATCACCACAGTCATCAACCTCATTGCAAATCTGCTCAGGTCGCAGACAAACCCTGTTGTTTCTACATCTGTACGGCCTTGTTGGAGGGCATGGGAACTTTACTGTATATTAAAAAAAAGAATCAGCTGTTACCCAGCTAGTATTCTTGAACCTTCTTCAATGTCTCCTTATCAAAGCAATAAGCAGGCATGGGAACACAGTTGTACTTGACATACGAATGGTACTTGATTTTAACTTCTGGTACCTAATGGAATAACACTTCAACAATGTTTACAGTATAAGTTCTTCATTTAGGGAATGAAATTATGTTGTGTGATAAGGGTAATTACACTTCTTATTGAGAATTAGTAAATATGACAGAAATAAAACAAAGGAAGTAGGAAATTTAGTCATAATCGATATTTTAATGTAGAAGTAACTTTTTCCCATCTGTGCATTTCCTACAAAAAGATTAATTTCTCATAAATATCTTATTGCTACTCATGTAATTTCAGATAAGAACAGAAAACTATATCCCACATTTCAAGCTAATCTTCTAAAAGTAAAATAAAGAAAACTTAGATGCATATGTCCTTATATATTTATGTATGTTACATGTTATTTCTTGCTTTACTACATGAAAAGCACTGAAAAATGTAATGTCATACCACACATTTCAGCAACTTCATCAGAGTTATCTCCACAGTCATCCTCGCCATCACAAACCCAAAAATGTAGTTTGCAGAGGGAATTGTTGCACAAAAATTCATCAGCTCTACATATATTTCCCCCTGGGAGGATGAAAAGAAGACAGGAAAAAACCCAGGAAAACAGAAAGACAAAAGAAGGAACATCAGCTGTTGATAAAACCAGTACAATCATTTATGACATACTATCTGCAGAGAATGACACACATAGCATAACTAAATGAACAAATGAAACGGCTGGAGAAGCAGAGAGAAATATTCATTTAAAAATCTCCTCCTTGACCATACACTTCTTCCTCTTTTCATAACTGTTAGCTAGGAATTACCTATTTGGCCTGACTAGAAAGGACAGTTATCAAAGAAAGACACTGACAACTCACCAGCTAGGTATGTTGCCCTTGCATTTAGCCAGGAGATGCTTAAACCATCTTTCTGTCTGTAACTTCCTTTGGTGATGCTGCCTTTCAGAAAAGACCTGGCTGGGTACATCAGTAATTTGTGCTGCCAGAGAATGGTACAAACCAGAAGACAGAAATACGGTCGAACTTGTGAAAGGCCACTTTGGTCCAGGTTTGTTTCACATGAATGTCTGATCCTCCACCTATTCCTACTCCCACTCTCTGAGACACACACCGTGTTCAGAAGAGACAAAGTGATTGCAGTCCCTTAGCTGTGAGGTAGCATCTTTTTCTTCTCCTGAGGAGTAAGAGGCTTGGCCAGGCTTGCAACATCCCCAGCAGCTATAAACTCTGTAATTAGGGAAGATCTAGCCATGCAGGCACCGAGTAGATAAGACTAGGTGACCTCTAACAGTCTCTTCCTTTCTGTAACTTCTGAAATCTCTCATTAGGATATTTACTGAACACAGATGCAGCAACAATAAATTCTTCCATGTAACTTTAGTATTGACTGAACTCTGAATTGTCTAACAAAATGGAACAGAGGGTGAGAGAAAATGTTTCAAGCTGGCGTGCTCAAGCTTTAAAAATTAGTTCAAGTTGGATTCAGTTTTAATATGTGTAGCAGTAAGAAGGCATTTTGTTTCAAAATTATAACTAAATTTTACCACTACCAATCAACAAAGTTATGGAAACTTCTTGAAATTAATTTTATACATAATACATTTTTATGGTAACTAGGTTCTCAGTTTCCTGAGAGAAGTAGAGTATAAAATAAGGCTGTGTACCTGCAGAGGAGGAATCAATGCAATTTTATATGAGAACACCAAAACTCTCACTGTGGCTTACCTCAGTGCATTACACCCATCCTAATAGTTAGATCAGGCTCCAGTGGCTTTTTACTTATTCATTCAGTGCCCTGTTCACACCCCATTAGAATGAACAGAAGGCTTTCTTTCGCTATAAAGGGTTCAGAATGGTTTAAATTTTTTTTCCAGAAAATTAATTTGCATGAAATACCCACCGTGTAAGAGGATGTTGGGAACTCTCACACTATGTTACCAAATATAATTCACTCCCATTGCAAATACAACTTGTGAACATTAACAGAAATATTCTTTATTATCATCCAAGGAAAAATATATAAAATTCAAGTATTCTTCACGATGAAAGACATGAATATAAATGATTGTGTGTGTAATCACAATAAAACCATAATTCTACTTGTATAATAAGATTGAAAAGAGCTATGTTTATAAATATGTACACTGGGCTACAGATGAATGTTATGGAGATTGTTTTAGAATGCTGTAGAATAAAACTCCATTTGTGTTTGCTGTATTTCCAAAGAGGAAAAAAATCGTTTATCAGTGAGATAAACTGGCATTTGTTTCATGTGATTGCTCTGCCTGTCATAATTCCTTTATAGAATAGATTTCTATAACAGAAATCATAATTGTGACATAAATACAAACTATTATAGCAATAACCAACTAGGCAAAAGGCTTCTTATTGCATTATAAGCAATTTGCAGTTCACAGAAGCTCCATTATGCTATCCAAAGAATAATGTGGGCTTCAGATAAAATAAGCGCGTTACTACTTACTTACGCTTCATTGTTTTTTAAAGAGATACAGTCCAGGTATTTTAAAAGCAGTTTTAAAATGGACTAGAAGTTTTTTAAAACTTTGTTGATCTCAGTCTTCTCAAAACAATTCATTCTTCAACACTTCCAAATATGATGTTTTTCTCTTTGCATCTAAACACCTCTGGAACATTCTTCCCATTTTCTTCATTTTCTGGTCTCTCTTTCAAACTTAATCATCCCATATAACGTCTTTTTTTTCCTAGTGGTATGTGTTGGTTAATAGACTTATGACAAAATAAGGGAAGGATATTTACTCCACAATTGCTTGCTTCATCTCTGATTATTATTACTTACTATTGTACTGCATTATGCTTTTGAAGTTACAGGCATATCATGTGATTGTAGATGACTATCACACAGAACTACTCACTTTAAAGAAAAGGAAAGAAGAAAAAACTGGAAAAAAACCAAGAAGCTGACAAAATGCCGAGTAAAATTTGGGGTTTTTTTTTTAAAATATTTAATTTGAATAAGAAGTTATGTCTCACACATTGAATTACTAAGAATTTTGTGCAGAGTTGCACTGCTACTGGCTGGTAGCTGAAGCAAGGTTCAGTTAAAAAAAATCAGAAATAAAGACTTGCATGGTCTTACCCTCAGAAAGAATACTACGGAGAACTTGTTTAATAATGTTTAATTGCATACATCTACGTGTGTGTATGTATATATAGATATGTGTGTAAATATATACGAATGCTCAATTGAAAAGACATATTAGAACAAGGTTTGTGAATCTGCAGCAACTATAAGAATTAGACCAACAGATGTATTTCTCAAAAACATATTTGGAAGCTTAATCATAAACATGAAAGTCTGAGCATAGTGTTTAGCTTCATGTGAATCAACTTATGTGCATAGTTTGCTCTCTAAGGAGAGCGAGAGTTCAAAATGTGGTTTTATGGGTTCTGGTTAGTTGCAACATTTCATCTCCATGGAAATAAATAGAAAACTGGGGTCTTAAGATTACTTATTTAGCAATTTTTCCTTATATTGCATGGCTTTGTAATTTATTGTTGCCTATAAACCTGTAAATTAACTGGACTTATTACCGATTTCTCTGATGAGACAGAATATGCTTTCAGTAATAACACAACCTTTTGGTCCTTGGGGAAGGAAACACAAGGAAGGAACAATGAGCTGTGAGTTACAAACAATGTAAGTCGTGCTTCATTCTGCAAATCGCTTGTGAAGCTGCTATACTGTCTTTGTCGAAAGAGGTGGCAGAGCTTTCATTTAATCACTCAGAATGGCCAGGGTACCACTAACTTACAACATGTACAACGTGTGTTAATACAAAACCCAATAAAGTGAGCCTTTTAAAGAAAAGTGTCTCTTGCCTTGGTCACAGTTTTCTTCGTCACTGCCATCCACACAGTCATGGATCCCATCACAAAGCCATCTGACAGGGATACAGTAGGCCTTATTTTTGCATCGAAACTGATCTTCTTTACATTCTGTTACACAATCCATCTGTGTGAATACAGATATGAACTAAGTATTAATGAATGAGAAAAACAACAACGTACTTAAAGACAAACCTAACAGAATTTACCACCACTGTTTTTTTATTGCCCTACATATTTAATACAATAAAGTTGCCCCTGACAGTGGAATGTGCAATTTAAATAGTTATTGAAGTCCAAGTGAAATTGTAACCACACATTATATATGTTCTGATATTCCTTCTTTATGTTGCTTAGTATTAGCAATGGAAACAACGGCTACATTCACATTTCTGAAGTCAACTGCCTTAAGAGAACCAACCCTGGACATGAGGCCAGTTAGTGCAAACTGGCTCATATCCACATTGATCAGGACTAGAAACCTCTGGAGTGGATTGTCTTCACCTGCACCGTGTAGCATTTGGCTCAGGCATCCTTCAGGCTCTAACTGGCACCTTTATGGCTCTGCGAAATAACAACTATTTTTGGTCTTTTTTTCTTGAAGTTGTTCCCAAAGGTGGTAAGTTTTTAAAAAGATACCAACAGTGCAACATGTAGGAAGAGCATGGCATGAAGACCCATGGAGGCTGCAGTGCCTGCTAGGATTGTATTGGATGAATCTATACAGGAGGACAGAGAGGACAGAGGGAGCCAAATGTGACACAAACTTGTCCACACTGCCAGTATGGAGCAGTCCCTGAAGAAAACTCCCCCAGAACCACGCTCAGGTTTTGACTCAGGGGAAACAAATTTGTCTACTCCAAAAGGTGGCCACAAGAGCAAACAAACATAATGCAATGTAACTACCAGGGAACCAAAATCATGGGGCTAAGTAATCTGACAGTGTTCAATGGATGCAAAAAAACTCCATTTGTCCTTTTAATTATTTTCAGTTCTAAAACTTTTAACAAATTTCATGTCAGACAGTAGGAAAAAAAAAATCAACAGAAATTTGTCAGCTACCTCATCAGATCCATCAGCACAGTCATACTCTCCATTACATTTCAAAGATGCCGAAATGCAGCCTCCACTTGCACACACGTACTCACTTGGAGAGCAGGTTGGAGATGCTGGTTACAAACACATATTTTAGCATTAAGAAAAAGAGAATTAATAAATAAGTTGCTTTACAGTTTAATGTTTTCATCTGGTTAACATAGTGAGCAAACATGTATCTGTAGCTGATCAGAGCTTTTCCAAACTTTCATGAACTACAACGAAATATTTGACAAAACTTAATTGTTGTATCCTAAGTAAAATGGATAATGATAGCAAATGGATATTTGTGTTTTATCATTGAGAAATTTCTTTTTGTGCTCTCCTTGTGCTTGGTAACAATGGACACATACATATATTCATAGAATGAATATATTAAAAAAAATGCATTCTTTAAAATGGGCTTAGGGTTTAGCTAAAGTTACATAAGTGTTTATAATTAAACTTAATTTATAAGAAAATATGGTTTTAGAAAGTACACCTTATTACAATTAAAATAAATACATATTAATCAGTTTTATTTAAAATACAGGTGGAAATTTTTGTTGCATTGTAAATCAGAGGAGTTTTGTCATAGGCTTCTACCAACTGCACTTATTTAGATGAAGCTTACAAAAAATTTAGGAAGATTCCTGCAAAAATAAACAACTGCATTTTCCAAGACAGTCATAAGGAAATAATAACAACAAAAATAATAATTTTCTAGAGAAAACCTTTGCATAAGGACTAGTAAAAATTGAATGAACACCACAAAGCAAAAAAATCCCCAGAGACACTTTAGTAACATGCCAAGAATTACTGCTCTTTTCAGAACAGAATTGTATAAGCTGAGTATACATTATCAAATTATATTTCAATATAATTAAATTAAATACTATTCCCCCCAACAAGCTTCTTATTGCATAGCTGTACATAAGTGGGGTTTTCAAAACATGAGTAGAACACAAAGATACACACCCAAAAGATAAAGTATTTCAGAATTCTTTGCACTCCTCCTACCCCTAGTGTACAAGGAATCTTGATTTGTTGATTTATTTTCTCTTTGTTCATTCTGATTTATTCCTTGCTTCATTTTATTTCTCAGCATTATTTAAAACAATACCTGGTTCACAATTTTTCTCATCATCCCCAAGTTTGCAGTCTTCATGACCATCACATTTCCATTTTGCTGATATGCATTGACCATTGGAACACTGGAACTGATCTCTTGAACAGCCTGTTTCACAATACCTCTGGCACAACAAAAACAACATTATACGAGATCAAGAGTTTAATACAAACATTGGTAAATATACAGCTGATGAGAGAAATTACAGCCTATACTCCTCCACACTATGAAATACAGTAATGCCTTGTGAAATAAAATATATTTGTAGATATGACTCATGAAAGGTGGCTTGCACCATCTAAGTAGGTGGGAAGCACCTGAGCTCCAGCACTGCAGGAAAGGAGAAGGGACAAAAGGGACAGGAAAGAACAGAAAAAGAGCAAAGCAAATATGCAGTGAGCTTCTGCTACACAAGAAACAGTCTACATGGTGTTTTCTCAAAAAAACCCCTCACAAACCAAACCAAACCAGAGCACACCACAGCACACCACTGCTTTGTGTAGAAAAACTAGTTCCCCAACCAGGACACAAAATACTTCCAGGATGGGAAGAGGTCCAGATCATTGCTGGGACAAAAAGGTGTAGACTATTGTTAACATGACTTGATTTTATTTGCATGTTCTCTTTTTAGGATAACTATTTCAATAGTTTTAGTCTTAATTTAGTAAAGATATTTGCATATATGGATTCATGTATTTGCATATATGGATTCATGGATTGCACCTCAAATACTGTGTTCAGTTTTGGGCCCCTCACTACAAGAGAGACATTGAGGGGCTGGAGCGTGTCCAGAGAAGGGCAACGAAGCTGGTGAAGGGTCTGGAGCACAAGGCTGATGAGGAGCAGCTGAGGGACCTGGGGTTGTTTAGCCTGGAGAAAAGGAGGCTGAGGGGAGACCTCATCGCTCTCTACAACTACCTGAAAGGAGGTTGTAGCGAGGTGGGGGTCGGTCTCTTCTCCCAGGTAACAAGTGATAGGACAAGAGGAAATGGCCTCAAGTTGCACCAGGGGAGGTTTAGACTGGATATTAGGAAATTTTACTTCACTGAAAGGGTTATCAAGCATTGGAAGGGGCTGCCCAGGGAAGTGGTTGAGTCGCCATCCCTGGAGGTATTTCAAAGATGTCTGGATGAGGTGCTTAGGGACATGGTGTAGTGGTGGTCTTGGTAGTGTTAGGTTTACGGTTGGACTTGATGATCTTAAAGGTCTTTTCCAACCCATACGATTCTGTGATTCTGTGATTCTGTGATTCTGTGATTCTATGTGTAGAATTCCCATTGCTGCTTTTTAAAATATTCATATGTGGGAATCCATTATCCAACAATATAAAACTACTAATTTTTTAAACAAATATTTTTCTTGGAAGAAGCTTACCTCATCTGAGCCATCTGCACAGTCATAGTCTCCATCACACCAGAATCTTGCTGAAACACAGTCTCCATTTGCACAAAGAAAGTCTTTCAAAGTGCATGTTTGAGGCTCTGAATAAAGAAAAGTAACAACCCTAGGTTTATTAGCATTTCCGTAAAATATTTTATACATAAAACCCTGAATCCATCAATGAATGACTGTAACAAAGTCAAAACCACTAACTTGCAAACTATAAGGATGTTTTTTCTGTCAGATTTTGTTTCATAACATTTTATAACTAAATTCCATTTACATATAGTAAGACAGTAATGAAAATACTTTCATTTCAGTTCTACCAAATTTCTTTGGAAGTTTATGTGATGCTGACTATATAAATATTATTTATTGTAATGCACATATGTTATTACAGGTTTTGTGAGAGATGTACCACCGACTAGAAATTCATTTTGCACCTGTTAATATCCAATGTAATTAGAACTAACCAAGTCTTTCACTTCCCATCACGCAATATCATACCATTTATCACATACCTTTTAATATACGTGTGCGTGTCAAGAGTCAGCTTCCCCTGTGCTAAGCATTCAGGGGAACAGTATTGAGATGGTAAATGGAATGCCTAAGAAGTAAGGTTTGGGGCTTCAAGTAAAATCTGTTTTCCAGAAATTAAGTATGGGAGGAAGCATAACAATAATCCACTGACTTAAATAATACTGACAAAATTGTTAGAGAGATTTAACAGACTGAGAATACAGTGACTTGCAAAAGTTAATGGACAGTATGAAACACAGAACAGTATAAACACAGACAGTATAAACACAGAAAAGGAAAAAAAAAGGTAAGGATAAGGATGGAATTTTGAAGTAATTTGAGGGATACAGAAGGGAGATGTTAGATAAAAAGAATCTAAGGAGCTTACAGATGGATAGGAGACATAAAGGTTGGAAGTTAAGTGGGATATTTTGTGATAAATGGGTATGTTGTTCTAATCCCTAGGAAGAAATAAAACGCAGGGAGGTCTGAAGTCATTATAAAAGGTGGACGCAATAAAGGGAAAGAGTAGATACAAAATTAATTAAAGATACAGGCAAAGCGAACAGGAGAAGCAGGCTGCAGGGAGTGATGGAGTAACCCTGAGAAGGTGAGACTGGCTGCTCCAGCCTATTTACTTCACTGTCTGCACAGCTCTGCGTTTTCGCTACTGCTGCCACAAAAACACGGGCAAGGGGACCAGTGCGGAAGATTCCCCCAGCAGAACACTATGTGCTTTTCTCCTGAAAATGAGGACCATTAAAAAAGACATTGGAAAAAATGAAGTTAATGTCTGGACTTTGGACCATTAGATTAAACAAAGGGAGAGAAGTAGTGGGGACTGAGGAGAATTTAAGCAAGTCTCTACATGCAATTTAGACTATGCTAGTCAGAGAGCTTTGGGAAAGCAGGACTGAAAAAGCAAACAAGGATTATTTGTGGGATTATTTCCATCACAGTAAACATTGCGTGATGTAAATAATGTAAAATCAAGAATAAGGATTAATTAGTAAGACCTTTTCAACAGAGAGATGGGAAAAGAGTTCAGGCAAATGGTAAACGACAGTGACTAAATCATTGGAGGAAGGGTAAAAAAGAAAGGGGAGAGACTGAGAGCAGACAGCAGCAATGGACAGTAATGGACTGGGTAATGCTAAAGGGTCCTTTAGCTGGTTATGGAAGGTGGAAGCATGAATGCTTTTGGAAAATGTACCATAGTGATCAAGGACAGCAAACACAAAATTAGAGGCTTCCAATTCAGAAGAATTTGGTAAATACCAGCATGAGAATATACTAGACATGAGTTGCGCAGACCTAAGGTAAAGTTGAACTTAGGGCTTTTTCTGGATTTATAAAAATCAAAAACTGTTTCAAGAAAGGAATAGTTTTAATGGACCTTTCAGCTACTTTTTTTTTTCTTCACTTCATAAAAAAATTCAAATGACCACATTTGAAGGTCTTTAAGAGAAATTTCATTTTTCAGGTAGGCACAACTTTTCATTTTGCAGTTGTAGGAAAATCGTAATAAAAGCAGATCTACAGAAATTGCATCAGTCCTCCAGCGATGTTATATTTAAGCAAATCAAAGGTTAGCATTTATATGGATTCTTAGAGTATACACATACTACTTCGAATTTTTTTCAAAGCAAAAGCTCATTGTATAAACGTTAGCAAATCACTGACATTTGATTCTTTTTGTTGTCAACAGGCCAGGAAGAGGAAGTTCACAATATGATAAATTATTTAAAGGAAATAATTTGTGGAAAAAGTAATCCACATGCAAATAAACATTTGTCATGTTTCTATATTGATTTGCAAAATATAAGCAAATACATTTTCTATACTGCTAATGAATTATTTATAAACAGAGATTTGATTCTGGAAAAATGTACACAATGAACTAACTTCTCAATTCTCCGTTTGCAACAAATATCTCTTCTGCTGCTGGAATACATCTCTGTGATTTACATATGAACACAGAAAAGTACTTTCCCATCAGTGCTCTGACTGTTAGTGAAAGGAATAAGTATTAATAGACTTCTGTATAACCAATGAAGGACAACATCTTTCAGTTTCTGCTTTATAAAAACACTGAAACTCCTTCCCAAGAAAAGCATTTTTTAATTATTAGAAAGAGTTTTATTTGAAACAGAGCACATAAGATGATCTAGTTCTTTCACATTTTAAATTCTGAAAATAATCTATAGAGCCAACAGACATTTGTCTTCAACTTAAATGGTATCAAGAAAAAGATCTCATGGGAAATTTTTAAAATTATTTAATAGTTGGGGTTCAATTTTGCATTTAATGGGTATAGATATTGCACTAAGTCTTGAATAGAAAGGATTTTTTAGCACACTGAGGTACTGATATACAAGTTTGAAGGCAAAAAACCATAACTTTTTTTCTTAAAATTGGATATGAAGTTCAAACTCATAGTGTACCTTTTACCTGCATTTGTACAAGACAAATATGTTTGCTGCTTGTGAGAACTCTCTGTCTTGTAACAGCTGTTACAAAGCAAACTTTTACAGAAACTAATTTGTATAATAGGAAACGTGGAACTTGCACGTAGAAGAAGAAGTAACAGCAATACAAACATGGGATAGGAGCACCCCAACCAAAATGAGTAAGAAGTGTACATTAACCTCTTGATTCATCCTGGAATTTGGCAGTAGATCACAAAGATTTAGAGGAATTAGGGGACATAGGCCACACTTTCTTGTGATGAATGAGTATTCATCAGATCTACTACTAGATGGTTGTGTTGGAGTTGAAACCTTTCAATAAGCCAAGCCAGAGTATCCAGTATGATGCATCCACATAACATCAGTGAAACAGTATCATCATGATGTTGTGAGTTAAGAGGGTAGCTAGGCCACACACAGCCACTCAGAGGGGTAATAGTTCAAAAACTTGTGGGTTGAGATAAAGACAGTTTAATAGGTAAAACAAAAGCTGCATGCACAACCAAAGCAAAATAATAATTCATTCACTACTTCCCATCGGCAGGCTGGTGTTTAGCTGCTTCCAGGAAAGCAGGGCTTCATTACATGTAACCATCTTGGGAAAACAAATGCCATCACTCTGAATATCCCCCCTTCCTCCTTCTTTTCCCCAGCTTTTTATTGCTGAGCATGATGTCATATGGTGTGGGATATCCCTTTGGTCAGTTGGGGTCAGCTGTCCCGGCTGTGCCCCCTCCCAGCTCCTTGTGCCCCCCAGCCCACTCGCTGGTGGGGTGGGGTGAGGAGCAGCAAAGGCCCTGACTGTGTCAGCCCTGCTCAGCAGGAACGAAAACATCCCTGGGTTATCAACACTGTTTCCAGCACAAATCCAAAACAGAGCCCCATACGAGCTGCTATGAAGAAAATTAACTCTGTCCCAGCCAAAACCAGCACACATGACAAAATGGAAGAGAAGCAAAAAACAAAAGCACCCTTCCTTACAATTCTCCATTACAATACTGCTAAAAACAATAACATGGACAATCCTGCAGAATGAATACCTGTAAACACAAGGTAATTAAAGTGGTCATAGGAGGGGGTTTTTTTCATAATGTGGCATTAAATGCAGATTTTCTTTACTTATTTATTTTCATTAACTTTACTTGGCACTGTATTTTACCAAAACAAAGACGACACTTGTTCTTTGTTAATCTAAGCATAAGACTGGTAGGTATACATAAAAGAAGAAACCTTTGATACACATCATTTTATCATACTAAAATAGCATACTTGCCTTTGGCTAGCATTGACACCTGGCTGCTTTTAGACAACTGACACTAGCCATCATCTGACTTGCATCAAGTCAGTTGAGCCTTAAGCAATGTAAAGAATGTGAATTTACAGCACTATCCACTCAAAATTTACTCAAGATGATACTATCAGACGCTCCAGCTTAGTTTCTTTCAATATGCTGGTTTAAAATGTTTTCACTTAAACATTAAATAATTGCTAGTTCTCACTGCATTTGGGATACAAACTTATCCCAGGACAAAATTAACTAATTTATTTTCTTGACAACTTGTAGGAGCAACAAAACAGCATTGAGAAGATTCTCTAGCAACAGTAATATTTTTATGCTGATTGAATTCATGTCTTTCTACAGCATTATTACATTTGCTGTGCTTCAATGTTTACAGTGAATTATATTTTCTTTAATTACATTCACTAAAACATTACTGGTGCCTTCTTTTCAGCAGGAATAAGATAGTCATTACTATGGAATTTTCCTTTTTTGAAGTTCCCTGAAAGAGAAAATACTATTTCTGCTCTAATTTGTTTTTAAAAATCCAAATAAACCCTGAAAGCAAAATCCCCCTCCAAAAAATATTAAGTCAGAAGAGTTAAAAATGCATTCTACTTAGCTTAGTGCTAACTCAGTATAGACCTATAACCTTCCTAATAACTCTTACTTATTTGGGAGGGTCCAAATATAGTTAAAGACCAATAGACTGTGAGAAAAATACAGTTAAAGAGCAAAGTCATAACGGGCACAACTATTTGCATTATACCGCTAATAATTTTTCACACCTATATGTGATATTTTTTAACATGCATTCTGTTTCACTTCTGGTAACTTTACCAGGATGCTGCGTGTGCATGCAAAGAAACTATTACTAAATACTTGAGCTGAATTTCTATAATTCAATGAGTTCATTCTGCATTCTTCAGAAACAACTCATTTTCTGATAGTTGCCTGACAAGCCCTTTGTATACTCCTGTATGCTATGAACAACTTATCGTAATGTGCAATGTAATATATTTTGTCAAATGCTTTTGAAGTTCTAATTTCATATATATTTGTTTCATTACACTTTAGTCTATAAGTGGCTTGACAGCCTATAAAGAATTTTATACATCCATTACAAACAACTGAACAGTATTATGTATTTTCCCAATGCTTCCAATATTTTGAATTTTACAACTGTGTCAGCCTACTGTATTTAATTTAAACAGCAGAATATGGGATTCAAGAATTAGAAGTGAAGTATGCATTTGACAAGCAAAAGAAAGTTAAAAAAAAAAAAAAAGCTAACACAAACTACAGTTCACCACTCCGGCCTTTAGTTTGATGCACTGGCTGTGTCTGCATACTCTCAACTCACTAATTCCATCCATTACAATTAACTACAGATTTCTTTATCTGCAAGTATAGAAAACAGCCAAGAACTGAATATATAACTTAATTATTGATGTGAACACAAAGATGGCAAGCTTAATAAATATATATATATAGAGAGAAAAAAAATGGATAGATGATTGCGCTCTTATTATTTGAATTTTTTTTTTTAATCACTTTGTACTATGATAATCTAAACTTTAAGGAAAAAAATAATTAATATTGATTGATAAATAAATCCTACCTCACACGTGGTAAATTTTAAATAAGAACCTTGACACTTATTTTGCAAACAGCAATAATGTTTTGTGGAAGTTGGGTTTTTTTAAATTTTCAACTTTCCAAAAGATTATCTAGTCATGTAGATTAACACCGCTATAGCAAAACGATGTCTCTCTATTTGATTTTTACATGAGAATAAAAGAACATAAAATAATTTATTGGTATTTATAATACAAATGAAAATGGAAAAATCCCACTGGCACGAATAATCAATTCCTAAGTAAAATCTCCCACAAAGTTAAGCAAGCTTTTGTGTGCCAACCCCCCCGGGGTATGACAATAAATAGTTCTGAGTGATTACTGAGCCACATCACATTTTCCCCTTTAGATGAAACACTTGCATATGAGCACTACAGCACTATTGCTTGCAGTAACTCACAACATTTTCAAATGTAGATAGTAATGAAAAGGCAGACAAATCCACTTTAATCTTTAAAGCAGAATGAGCTAGTCTTCAGACATCGTGTACCTACGGACACCATGTCTCAAATTGGAGAAAGGGGCAGACAGCATGTACTCAGCATTAGAATGCCTAATTTATTAAGCTTTCTAGGTTATCACCTTGAAGATACTAAATATACATTCATGATATACAATCAGGAATATGCATTCAAGATTACCTACACAACAAGATATTAATTTCTTAGATTTCTAAGTACAAAAGAAAAAAAGAACAGAAATTGTCAACTGAAGAGAAGGACTTCAGAACTGTTTTTGGAATTTCCCTCTTGAAATATTTTATAAAGACAATGATTATGAGATAAAACCATTAAGAATTTGTCATGTCTTCCTGAGAACCAGATGTAAATTAACTCATTGAAAGTGGTATTACAGAGATTTATTAGCCATTCCGGTTCCTCAGGTAGGAGAAAACTAGGCTAACTGATATGCTGAATAACAACATCTATTTCTTAATGTGATTAAGTATTATAGAAATGGACTTCTCACAATACAAAACAATGCAAATCATCTCAGGAATATAATGACTGTGAGGGGCAGGTAGTGTTTGGTCAAACTTTATTGTTAACAAATGTTTAGCACTTTATCACTGAGCAGTTTTTATGATTCTTATCTAGAGATAAGACTCAGTAAGATAACTTATTGATGAAGGTAAACTAATTGTAATATTTATTTTGAATTCATCAGATTATTGAGAAGTCACAGGTCAGGCATTTTTGCATAGCTGATACAGAATTACAGCTCTTTATAAAAATGAATAAAATTGGAGAATTTCAGCAAGGGACATTTTCAATTCTGGCCAACTGATTTTCAACAGATCAGATGGCATTGTATAAAAACATACACGTGCAGTTTATCAAAATTGAAAAGTTTTGTCTTACATGTCGCTAAACTGACTCCACTCCTTATAACATGTACTTAGGTAAAAGTTACTTACTACAGTTTTCTTCATCCGAATTATCACCACAATCGTTTTGGCTGTCACATCTCCAATGATCTGGAATACAGTTGTTGTTTTTGCACTGGAATTCATGAGGCCCACAAGTTTTTTTATCTGTAATTAAGATGAATATCATTTATGTTATTGCAGACAAGGAGTCAAAATGGGAAAGACTGCTACTAAACAGTGACAAGACAATATTGCTAGATACATTTAAGAAGGAGCAACCATAGTACTTAAAAGGTTACTTTCAGAAATAATTTATTTCTCATACCACATTCTTTAAGATTCTATGTATTCATTCATACCAAAAGAGATATGCTCATAAATTTGATTATAAAATTGAAATATGGACTGTATACTGTCATTTAAAGTAAAAAATATGAAATTCAGAAGTGATCACAAATTAGTTTGAAGAGAGGGTATTATTGCACTGAATCTCAAAAACTGCATTGACTTCTCCTTGAATTTATAAGTAAGATTGCTTTACAAAAGATCAGATCACAGTAAACCACAAGAATATTTATTTGAAAATGTACAAAATATGTATTTTTCAAAAGTTATGTTTGCACATAATAATTTAAGACTAATCATACCTGACAGAAAACTGCTTTTTGATTTATGTTTTCACCTTCTGATGTCTTGGATTGGAATTCTACTTATACAAAGTGAAACATTATAAAGCACATAATGCTAAACTGAGATTTAATTTTCTTCATGCAGTAAATTTTCAATGAGCTTTTGCGTTTACAGAGTAGCATTGTAGGCAAAGCCTC
Organism: Ciconia boyciana; assembly: GCF_034638445.1. NCBI lineage: Eukaryota > Metazoa > Chordata > Aves > Ciconiiformes > Ciconiidae > Ciconia > Ciconia boyciana. Next base: position 6,493,901 of record NC_132943.1, on the reverse strand, counting down.
TTGGAGATGCATGAACATTCTGAACTCCTCCAGCAGGAAGGAGCTGCCTCTGTGTTTTATTTATATTTTTTATTTCTTGAGTAATTCTTTCAGGTTCTAAGGACTGAGATGAAATGAAGTAAATTAAAAAGTTATCAGTGACATTTTCTTTGAAAAAAAAAGTTTGCTTTGTAAAAGCCTCAATGACATATTTAAAATTACATGTCACTGTGATGATATTTCAATAGAAGTTTTTTAAATTTCCACTAAGCTGTTTCATAGCATGTCAGTTCAGACTTCATACTGCTATCATGACAACTCGATGAGTTCTAATAACTGCCAGAATGAAGGAGGAGTGAAACACTTGCTTAAATCAACCTGCTTTCTCTGCCCGTGAAATGGAAAGGACCACAAATTAGAGGTATTAGATTTGATGCTATGGCCCAAACTGCTGCTTTTTGTGCTTTGTTTGAGGTGTGGTTCTGTAACTAGAGTGATAAATCAAAACTACATTTGAATACCAAGAAGGTGGAGGTAAATGGTGATGCAGCTCAGTTGTGTACACTCAAAAATTTGGTAATTACAATACTGCCTTTTGCATTATCCTTATTCTCTGCCAATATCGTGATTGTAAGTAGTTTTCTCCCAGAACACTTCCTCCTGCGATGTTTCTCAAGATGACAGTCTATAACATTTCAATCATGACATTTCAAATACTTGCTTTGGCAAGCACTTAAATATTTAACATTACGAAACATAAAAATACCCCCTGCTGAAAATAAGACACTCTTATATTTTGCTTCTGTAGCTTTGCAAAAGATCAAGTTTCAAACCAGAAATCCATCCTATATTTATTAAAGTACTTCTAGTAAAGTCTACAATCTTCCATTAACATATCTGCCCACAAAATGAGTCCTAAAGACTAATGACAGATTATATTCTATTTGTCCTTCCACATTCAATAGGAATACCAAGATTACTAATCAGTAATACAAAAAAGCCAGAGATGACAACCCTTCATTTCAGCTACCTGCTAGGATGAAGACAACAGGCAATATATCTTTTCTTATTCTTCATAAAGAATTATACAGTTCTCAAGGATGCTAAATCCATTTTCTAGCATTGCCTCTTTACATTTGTGAAGAAAGGCTGGATTTTATTTTTTTTTTAATTTATCTGAGTGTAGTCTATCCTTATGATTACCACTTGAATATTAATCTTTTGCTTCTTACTCTATTTTTACCAAACACAAAGGAATATTTAATTATTTTTTAAATACAAAATATTCTGCATGTTTGTAAGGCTCTCTCTTCTTCACAAATCTGAAAGCTTTATTCTTCCTTTGGGTTGACTGATCTCTCGTAGCAGCTTACACTTGACAATGTCTTACAAACCAGATTTTCTTGTCGTCTTGTATTTCCTTCTTCATGTTAATTTCCTTCTTCATGTAACATGAAGAGCCAAGGAAAACACTAGGATACTAGAACTAAGATATAACAAAGAGGAAGATTTGGGAAAGTTGTGGAACAAATATCTGATCTTTGAGAAAGACTGATTTACTCAACTCAAAGGAAATAGTGCAAGACCTTATTTTTTTGAATTGTGGAACCCTGAAAAGTACACACGGGCCCACACACATTTTGTCATTGCTGTCTTCAACACTAAATTACTTTCCATTTTTCTTAAAATGAGACCACCTTAAAATGTGAAAGTTCAGATAGGAATGATACAAAGGTAAAGCAGTAAGTACTCATAACTCAATTCTCAGATTTTTCTCTTCAAATTATTATTAAGAGATTCATTGATCTACTGTAACAGGCAAAGGACCCTTGTCAGAAATTTGTGTGACTGCCTGATTGCTGGTAGGTTGGTTGGTTGGGGTTCATCTTTTGTGCTAGGGTTTTATTTCAGAAATAATTCTAAATGAGCATGAAGAAAATAGGATGAAGGTTTAAATGGAAAACAAAACAAAGCAACCCCCAAAATATTACATATGCACCCTTAAAAGCATTTTGATTCAAATATCAATCCCTATGAATTAAAACACTATTTTGTCACTAATTGCACTACATTGCCGTTTGGGGATTTTAATTCCATGTATGTGCATGTTTGTGCATTCGTATGTGTGTGTGTGCGTGCACCTGAGAGGGATAAAATCCAAAATGAAAAGAAACCCGCTTTTGATCGCTAGCTGTTCTAGAGCTTGGCAGGCTGTCACTGATGCTGGATACAGGAAATTATAAGCCTGTTGAAGGAAGTTCAAGTTTATATAATGCATCCTTCAAATGTCTCAAAGAACATATTCTTCATCATCAGAAAAAAACCTACTTTGACTCTTTAGGCTAAAAATAAAGTTAATATTAAAAAAGTGAGGAAGCAGAAATCAGTCATACCAATGTTGACACATTATGCTAGGAAAGACCTGAAATACATATTCTGCTTTAAAGCAGACTATAATCACTTTCCAAGACACACACAGCTTTCTTCAGATTCTAACTCAAACAGGGCCTTTTTTTAATGTAAAGTATTAAAGTTGTGAGCAAGGATTACCATAATTTAATGGCTTCTTTTAATTGCTTGGACGGAAAGCATGAAATAACTCTCCCTACTGTTCCTTGAAAAACACCATATACTCATTAATAAACATACATTTCCTAATGTTACTTCAATTGTCTGAGTCGGAAAGTAACCACAGAAGACTAAATACATTCAGACTACTTCTAACACATTTACTTAATGTAATAACTCCAATAATGCACAGTAGCAGATGTTGACTAAGCAAAATATATGACTATGCAGCACTTAAGCAAAAAAGAGATTACCTTTTATACAAGTTTTGCATTGTAAACACTTTAGAAATTAACTATAAACGATAACAAGTTAGTATTAGCATCAACATATGCAGATCTTTATTATACTCAGCTTGCAGCTTTAGAATTTTATTCTATCAAACTTTGTTCATAAAAATAACCACCTTTAAATTAAAAAAAAAAACAACACAGAAGACCAAACTCTGTTAAAACTATTGCTATACTAATATCATTTAAACATATTTCAAATGCTAAAATTATGGAAAACTTTAAAATGTGATTAAACCCACCCTGTTTTTGTCAAGACTTAGTTGTTCTATCTGTACATAACCACGTATGGCATAGAGATTGGGAATACGGATAAATTGTTCTGTCTCCTCCAACACAAAAACTTATATGCAGCTAGCAGACTTAAAATAGAAATGGAGGTGGTTTTTCAGGGAGGTAATTAAGCTGTGTAACTCCCTGTTGCAGGATGTTGTGAAAACTTCACAAAGGTTAAAAGAGACTGAAATCCATCAAGGATTATTGCATACAGAGACATATTTGACTCACAATATCTCTGATTCTCAAATTGTTAGAGGCTGGAAGAGTATCCCAGGGAAGTTTCATTACAGGCCTGCTTTTCTCGCATATTCTTCCCTAGATACTAGCTTTCAGTCACTGCCAGAGACAGAATAAAAGGCAAGATGAGTCTTAGATATGAACCAGCATAACCAGTTGTATATATTGTTACTGAAAAAAACCCATTTAACTTGGGATTGCATGCATTGCACCTCTATACTGTTTAATTGTTCAAGTAACTTGGACATCATTCTTTCTGTTGGCTAAAATGATTAATCACAGTGAAGTACCTACTACAAATACAATTTTTCCTGTTCAGCGTTAGTTTTGGGGTTTTTTTTCCTCTTTGCTTTTAAATTTTGTGTCTTGAGGATATTATTAGATGAATTACTTTAAGACCCTTCGTGCCATATCAGTTGGGCTTGCATGGGTTACTCAAAATATGAATCCACAGTTCGGAAGCTTGGAATGCTGTCTGAATTGGAAAGAAATGGAATAGTGGAGATCAAGGTGATGGGGGACAGTGCAGGAGAAAGCACCTACGAAGTGGATCAGAAGGTGAGCAATGCGGGGTTAGTGATGAGCCCAGAAGAGGATATGAAGAGTCTCTATGGCAAAGGTTCATCTCCTTTGCATTCACTGTTTCTTCAAGCCAAACGATTTCTTGGACTGTAACTTCTCTCCAGTTGATATGATTAATTAGTTTCCCCTTCTTGACAATTCAAACGATGGGTTTAGATTTTCAATGTTGAGGAAGAGTTCAATTTCCTAGGCTTATTTACAAGCTCAAGCATTTTCATATATGTGCTTGTGTCAATTGCTTGAAAGATATCCATGGAAATTTGGCTGTCTCTCGGTGCTTTGTTCTTGATTACAGCCTGCAATTTTGTTACTCTGTTGTCCCAGAGGTAGCATAAACTAGTCCAGACTCATGTGTTTCATCAAACCATTTACTGATGCGTGGATGAATAATGGTGAGACCTTTGAATGTTCTATACAACTATTTTTCTCGTTCTCTTCCATCTCCGAACATTTTTCCATCTTTTCCTTTACAGACCTATCTTCAAATTTCCACAAGTTTTTCTGCACTCGGTGAGTGTGTGTCTTGCATTGACATCCACATTCACTGATTTTCCAACAATACTGATCCACTTATTCTGACTCTGATTCCCTGTAATCCATTTCCCAAGTGGAATATTTGTATTTATTATCTTCTTTCATGTACAACAAAAGAGCCAACTCAGTACTTTCCAACAATGCAAGCAATGACTGAGAACAGCTACTACTACTACTACACAGTGTGATCTGCTTTTTTCCAAGTGGTATACAATAAAATATCACATACAGGCCAATGTGAAAACTGCTTAGATTTTCAACTTTCTATGAGTATTGTCTTAATAAAATAATTTTAACTGTTTCTGCAGAAATATAATCAATTTATCTGTTCTGCCAATTAGAAACATGCTAAAAACTGTAGTGTTATATTTGTGATCCAACGATGAATCTTCAAAAAAGCAATGAAAGAAATTCTTGGATTCAAAGCTAGTACTTATGTTCTAAAAAATCTGCCTCAGTGAGGTAGAACACTGTGGTTCTGGCTGTTGTGTAAAATCTGACAGAAATTAGGGCTTGGTTTGGTAATGGTGTGATTCTATCTTTGATAGTCTCTGTAGAGGATCTGCCTCCTCAAACTATCAAATTTAAGTACAGAAGTCTCATAAGTATCAGGGGCTCTTGGAGAAGTCCTATGGGGATGCAAAGTTTGTGGAGTGCTGTGTTAGGGCACATCACTCCCTGGAGCTCACCGAGAGAAGCAGAAGTTGGTCGTGTCAAGTTGGAATCTGCCCTGGACCCTTCTGCACAGCCAGTCTTAATTAACATGATTTGCAAATTATTACATTTTTCACTATTTATGAACTTCAGCAGCAACAAAGTATGCAGAATAAATTGAGAGAAACTGGATAATACTGTGAGAAAAAACAAGAATATCACTATATTCCAAATAAGATACTCATTTACAGCTCCTGCCAATAAAGTAGTAGTATAATATGAAGTTTATAGACTACTCATATAAAGATTACCATTCAACAAGAACTGTATGAGCCAGATACAGCGATCATATCAGATAGGTATTATCATACATTGAAAGAGGACATATTAAGTGGGATGCTTATGCTACTTTTTTCAAAAATGTCAAGCTACAGTAATATATTCAAAACCACTCGCATACTCACCACAGTTAGCTTCATCTGATCCATCAGCACAATCTGGGTCTTCATCACATACCCACAGTTTAGAAATGCAGTGCTTTGTTGTTTTACACTGGAAATGGTCTGGAGAACAACTGTTTTCAGCTTTAAATAAAAGGATTCCAAATTAAAACTAGAAATTTCTGCTAATATTCAAAATATTTGTTTTAAAGAAAAAAATATTAAGGATTCAAAATTCAGAAATTGGTTATCTCTAGCATAACTAATGTCTGTAAGAAAACATCTTTCAAGTTTATGTTGTTTATAATTTTGTCTTGGCTTCACATACTATTTTATATATAACAGTAAGGTCAAATGAATCTAATAAATGAAGTGTCTATTGTGATATTCTTTTAACAATAGACTTAACACTGATACAATCAAACCATTTAGTAAAAAGCAGTCAGATTTATTTTTTTTCTAACTTCCTAAAACATCAGTTTTCAATTCTGAAAGTCATTTGGAAGGACTAAGGTCTCTCTCACTGATTTGATCAAAAGATAATCAAAATCACGTACAATTTTGGTGAAATGCTGTGCTCTCTGTTAAAAGAGGCCATGGGTAAATGGTGAGAAAGTTTGACAATTATTTTGCTTTATCGGTTTAGCAGAACAATTTTTTGAATGAATCCTGCAGCAAGATAAAGATGCAAAGATGCAGCTAACCTTCATCTTACTCTTTCAGGATGCTTAAAGATAAAGCTTAACTGCACTAACTTCAGAACAGCTACTCGACAGCAAAGAAGAGCCTCAGTGTGCTCATGTGATTCTAGATCGGCTCCCTCACAAGCGTATATGCCAGATCTTACTATTTCTTAAACTCTTATAAGAGAGTATAGACGCAAGATGAATAAAGGACATATATCTGGACAGGACTGTGAGCAAGCTATTTGTGATCAGATGCATAAGGATTTCTTTAGAGATAAGCATATGTACGAGAACCTCCAAATTGTTCTAAACTGAATTGAACACAGGTGGAAAACAGTATGATCTATTCTCTGGTAATGTTTTCCCACATAAATGTTTGTCCCACTTTTATCTAGGGAAGTCCATAAGGTTTTTAACAAACTTTCCTATCCCTGTTGAAAAGTAATTTGCTCCTTGATACTATCATTCTTGTTTCTCGGGTTTGGCAAGATGAAAAATTTTGGGTTTGTTAAAAGTTGGCGTATTATTTCTTTCAGTGTCACGTTTCCATATGTAAATTTACAGTGCTGGAATTAAAAAGCATTTAGAATTGTCTATGCTGCTAACTAAACTTGTAAAAAATAATACTGATTCTCAGCTAGGACACCTCACCAGGGGATTTCAAAGTGCTTCACAAGGAAGTCCAGCCCAATTACCTCCATTTTACATATGGAAAGCTTTAAGTACGAAATGTGACTTTTTCAAGGTCACTTGATACATAAAACAAAACAATGTTAGAACTGAAAAAAAGGTCTATACCTTATGAATCCTAGTCCACTGAGATTAGAATTAAATAGATAATCTCATCTGTTATCTGTCTTGTGACAGGAGCCCAAGTCAATATGAACTTTGTGGTAGACCTACTTAAAACCTCCCCTTTTCATAATCTCCCCAAAGGCAACTGAAGAGTTTTCAGAAGCCACAAGTGAGGTTTTATTAAAATATAAACTAGGACACTTAACTTTCTTAAGAGAGAAGCTAATGAAGTCTAGGTAAGACAGAACAGAAACAAAAAAATGTATATAATTAACCTCCCCCACTCCCCACTGTGTCTTTGCAGGGGGGTTGATGGCTGAGTTTCAGACAATTCAAAAGCTTGCTTTATGACATAGCAGACTGTCCTATCCCCACTAATCCCTAGGAATTTTTCAACTCCATCACCGCTGATCCTGACCTTATCCCTCCCACAGTCCCTGAGCACTGCTGTGCTGCAGACTCCGCTGCTCTGATTTAATTTCTGTCAGCTACACCTCAAGGTTTTGGGAACCTTCCATATACCATGTGCAGCTCCTTATAACGAAAAAAGCAATCTCCCCTACCTTCCACAGGAGTTTACCTGACCCCACTTAATCAGTTTTTAAAGAAACGTAACATGCAAATCAACATATAATACTGTTTGTCAGAGGCTACAGCTCTGCTGAGCTGTTTGGAAGACGGCTATGAAACATGACCATCAACAAAGCCTTTGTATCCTTAGCAACCCTTCCCTTGGAGAAGGCCATGTTCTTTGCAGAAATGCAGCATATGCAAACCTTGAGAAAGCTAATTCAGAAAACAGGAATAAGCACCTTAGATCAGCAGTAGATCTGAATAATGAATTGAGTGAAGGACAGAGATGTATTTCAAGAGAGCACCATCATTTTAATTACAAAATGATCAAAGACACAAGCTATTCAATACCTCTCCATTCTAAATCTGAAAATATTTTCCCTACTTACATCTAAGAAATATGGAATGAAAATGAATTTATGAAAAGTAAGATGTATTAAAAGCTGAGTAAATGGAAATCAGGTTACATAGGCAAATTAATGAAGAAGTCGACAGAGGAAAGGGAATAGAAAAGGTAGAAAATGCCATCAAAGAAAAAGGATGTAGAAGGAGCTATGGATCTACTTCTTTTCCAATAAAAGACTCAGAAAAATATCTTTTTCCATTGAAATGCATTGCTGCAAGGCATGGCAGATGAAAGCCTCAAGAAGATGAGTCATTTGTGAGGTGGTTAAGAGTAAAATGGATGTTTCAGCTTAAGTCAGAAACCCAATTAAATGCTTGAAATGAATTGTTTACACACCCCTCTTCTTTGCAATGACTTTAAAAAACGAAGTTAATAAATGGCATTTTAGTTTGTTCTCTTGTATATGAAGCATTGTACATCAATCAACCCCGTGAATTAACTGTTTTGCATGTTCCTCAAATTATTTTACATAGAAGACATTTACAGTATTTTACATATTTTATTTCAGTTCCTTACTTAAAACCAGCTACAGTTGTCACAGCAAAATTCTCTAAACATAACTTACGACAGTCTCTTTCATCTTCTTCATCACCACAGTCATCCTGTCCATTGCATCTCAGATTTATTGGAATACACTTCTGATTCTTTGTGCACTTGAACTGACCTGACAGGCACACATGTGTGTCTGTAAGTTAAAAGAATAAAAATACCAAGTTAAAAAGATTAAAAGCTAAAGAGTAAAAGATTTAAAAATTAAAAGGTAAAAGAATAAAAATGTAGTTTCTTGACAGAATTTAAAGCATGGCATTTAAATCGGTTTAGCAGGTTTCTGAAGTCTACAAAGTATATAATCACCCACCACAGTTCAGTTCATCAGAATTGTCCCCACAGTCGTTCTCTCCATCACAGATAAAGGCTGGAAGAGCACAAAGTCCAGTTCCGCACTGAAAACGTCCTGGCTGACATCTGAATTCAGCTGAGAAAAAAGAAAACTGCTTATGAATATTATCAGAGGAACGGTTAAAGTATCAATAGTGTCGTTCTTCCTCTATGGACTAACCAAAAGAACGTATAAACCTTTGTATTTGCCTATGTAATCTCAATCTGAGTAGATATTAGTAACTAAAATGTAAATGTACTATTGCAAAATTAATTTCAAATCTGAGATTTTAAATTTGCATAACTATAGTTATACCTTACTAATGATACAGAGTGCAACCCTCTACAGGTTGATGCTTACAATTAGCTCAACAGAGACTTGCAATTTAGGATCTAAACACTTGAGTTCAAGTCTGCATTTAAGAAACTCACTATCCCACTCTGTTTCCCATGAAAGGTCTAATATTGTTCCTTCTCACAGCCACTGTCATTTGAGTGAATGAGCAATTATCCACCTCTTCAGTAATATTTTATATAAACATAGTGTAGCTTAAAATGTCATTTTATGTAGAATGATTACATATGTTAAAGCTTGCTTCAAAGGCCTCTGCAGCAGAAAAAGGGAACTAATTATAAAATTGTAAAAACATGGGTGAGAGTTTTCAATACAAAAAATCAAATTAACTGTTACTTAACTGGAAGATTGTATAATACATAGTAGAGCATTTTGTGTATATAAGCTTAAGGGAAGAAGGTAAGAATCTTTTGATTTATGTAGATTAATATAATAATATTAAAGTAGTCAGAAAAATAGCATCATCAACAGATATGACTGCTTATGAATCTAGTATACTAGAAAGGTACTTTTCTAACAAGTAAACTTGCAGTCAGCTACCATCACAGCAACCATCCTTTGGGATGCTGAAAACATCATCATAATTGACTTCCAGTTGTCTCCAGTTCAATGGGTGAGTACCTCCAGTAACCTACGATTTGGACTATGGGAGGCTATGGAGAAATATGCTGTATCTGCACCACCTTCAGGACAGCGTGTCAAAGTTACGCAGGATGCATGAAGAATGTTCATTGCATAAAATTGTTCATTCTGGAGGGGTGAGATTTAGCTCTCCAAACTTTCCTTTGACAATATTTATAAAACTATAAATGAAAATATTTACATAAAACATATAGTGAAAAATACACAGAATCTTAGGAGGAATCACATGGAGAACATTGTCGTGGTTCAGAAAATTGCACTAAATAATAATGTGTAACTAAACTTGTATAACTGCAAGGAAACATAAGCAAATGAGATTAGAATTCCACACTTCTATTATATACAAAAATAAACCTGGTAGAATTTTGTATTTCTATACATAAAAATCAGCAACCTCAGAACATAGCTTTAAAATAAAAATCTTTAGCAAAAACGTAACCGGGATCAAGTAAAGGTTTAAAACATGAAAAACACATTCTTATGATTTTCCAAAGACCTTAAAAGACCCTTAGTAGACATGAGTTAATGACAATCTTTTACAGGCTGACAGACAAGAGCCTGCATCCTTTGTAAATTTGACCGAGACCAAGGAAAAGAAAACAGTGCTGCAAACAAAGTGTTCAAAAAAATCCTCTTCCCAACATCTATAAAGCATTATATTTGATTTGGACCCTACTGACAAAACTGGGTTCCAAATTCAGAATGCACTTACGGCATTCCTCAGGCTCGTCAGAGCCATCTCCACAGTCATCGACGGTGTCACATTTCCACCAAAACGGAATACATTTGTCAGTTTTGCAACGGAACTGTAAAAGAAAGGAAAGAAGGAAGAAAAGCTTTCATGTTAATATTTATTTATTTAAACAGAAATAGTACAGTTTATGAAAAATTAGATTAACTGCTTAAGTCATTGTTCCATTAATCAACTCCGGTTGTGAATTTTATAAAACTTATTTTTTAAATATTCTTTTTGGAGATGTTTTGCACTGAGACTTCCACTGACACAAATCATTGTCGTTTCAATGACATTGCTACACTGACTTATAGTGCCCCTGATATAAACCACCCATTGCATTTTGCTGCATTCTGTGATTTGATTCTTTAAGATCTTACTCAGGACAACCACCTCAATTCTTAAACAGTCTTTGCAGGCTGTTGAAGCAGACTTAATATCATTTTTCCAGACAAACCAAAACACCCACAGTTACAGAAAAGGGCCTTAACGTGCAGTGTTGTACTTGTATACAGTATTGCTTATATTGTTTGAATTAAATGAGAAAACCAGAAGCTAGGCCTTCCAACCTTTCAAAAGGATAAAGTATTTGTACAAAAAAGAAAAATCCTTTGTAAGACCTTGGCAGTGCCTTTACTCTGAGCTCAGGCAACACTGTACTTTTGTTCTAACTGAAAAAGGAATGCAAACAAAACAAAGAGTAGAAATTACTTGATGCAATCTTCTAGGGCTAAACATAAAATCAGAGTTCATTATGTGACTAATGCTAGGGAGAAAAATCTGGATAGATTATCAGCAACTTTTAAGAAATGTTGTGTTTCCTACATGGTGTCTGTATGAGCACAGAAAGGAAGGAAACCGACAGGTTTAGAAGTGCAAGACATTTTATTTTCTGTGACTAGGCATAATTTTTTCATTTCTTCACATTTTAAAAATCATTGATTATTCAATAAAGCTGTATTCAAAAGGTATATTAAATTTGGTGCATTAGCTCAGTTTTATCTTTTCTGCCAAGAAAATTTAGGGTTTCATGACCATTTATGTAGTAGGACCTATAGTTGGAGCTACATCATTCTTGTACCATGTTGAGGGACATGCTGTATAACAGGCTGGGTTTGAAAGGCAGCTATTCTAAACTGTTAAACTGTTCCACAAAGGTATGCATCTCAGAGTAGCTCAGCAGAAGGCCTCCAAACATAAGAGACAAACAGAAACTCAGACAACTCTCATTTTCAGTACTTTCTACTTGCTAGCATAGCTTTCCTTCTGCTTGATTGTTTTAAGGTGCCAACCTTGCTCGGCTCACCGTGAGGGACTTCGGGCTGTTAAAATGACATTATGAATTTAATTCCAGGAAACGGGCACTAACTCTTAGATGCTATTATGTTCTGCATGAAAACGCTTGCATTCGCTTCTAAACTGGGGAGCCAGACATTTTGCAAAATCAGGGGTCAGAGTCATATGGGTGTGTCTGCAATGGCCTGAGTTTTGGTGTTTTGTACTAAACAATTTCTCACGTCAGAGTAGCCATCCAAAGACAGCTAAAAGTCTGTGGATGTGTAAGACCAGCGTATCAGCCATCCAACTCCTTTTCATCAGAAAGAGCTAACAGTGGGTGTGTTGTCAAGAGCGATTACATTATAGGAACAGCTATGATTTTACAGCATCATCTGAAAATCTTAAGTAGCAAAGTATATTTTTTGCCACTGATCTCTGCATCGGATGCCATTGGATTGACAAATTATCAAACAGTAAACAGATTTCAAAATTGGAAGAAAATGACTAATACCCAATGTCACCTTGTAACTGTCTGTCTCAAGCAGCTTCTTCTACTTAACCCTGCTCTCCCTCCTACGGAATCCCACAAGTGATAAAATATTGCTCCTGGAGCATCCAAGATGTGATGCTGTCCTTCAATTCGGACCACCAATGAATTGTTTAGAAAGGAATAGAGCCATTCAATCAACTGTTAGCACATAAACTCACTGTGGAATAAGCTTCCAGTGCCATTTAAAGAAAATTTTAAAAAAAGAAAAAAGAAAAAACGTGCCTTTTTTTTAACCAAACAAATTTGAGAAGCTAGATATGGGGCGAAAATAGGTAAGAAATTCCTCATTTTACAAGTGTTCTACACCTTCTTTTTGTTCATCACTTAATGGGAAGTAACAAGCAGACAATCTAAACAGAAAAGATACGATGAACATCATAAAATCACACCAAACACTACCTTAAGGGAACAGACGAAGACAGTGGGAAGGTTTCTTAAATAACAATATTACTTGAATGAAACTGTACATCATTTATTAGGATGACCAGTTTCCTAAAAATTAAGAGTAAAACCCTTTCCCTAATGAGTACAGACAACATGCATCATGATGTAGAACGTTTTAAGAGGTCATTAGCACACATATAATAGAAGTGGACTACTGGAAAAGCTGGACTACTAGAAAGATTTTTAAAGGCCATATGTACTATTACAATCAACCAATTAATTGTCTGGGTAGAACAGTCCAAAGACTTTTATCAAAGTGGTTCTCTTATAAGAAATCAGTATGTTCTACTTAATCTACCTTGTATTTTAAGCAAAAAATCACCAAATATTTATTTCAAGTACTAGGGAATCCACCTCCCATAAAGAATTCAATGTTTTAATTGATGCAATTAATTGCATATTCTACCATTTCCATTTCAGCTACTGGATTGTTTTTAATGTAACCCTATCGTTTACCTATCTGGCTAACTGGACTGAGCTTGTTTTCTTGTATTAATGTAAAGTTCGTTCACGCATGAATACTCCCAAATCATTGTTATATATACTTTGTATCATTGTTATATACACCTTGCATTTTTATGTTTCATATTTTATACAAATGTTTTTTCAAAGCAGTTTTTATGGGTTAGTAGCTGTAATTGTTCTAGTGACTGGCAGAAACATCCACATTTGAAAGGAAACAAGTTCTGCGTTCTCTGGAAAAAAGGCATTTGCAAGTCTATTTTCAGCTAATAGCCTTGAAGATGAAACGCTTTAAATGCACCCATGAGTTACCTAGTCTTCAGCTCCTTTGACTGATGCTTCCGCATTTCATGGCCACCAGCTTTTATTATTTAAAAGCAGGTAGAAACATGGTAAAATGTAATCCCTGCTCCCCCTTCCCCCATCCGTATGCACTTACCTGACTGGCAGTGCAGTTCGATAAGCATGTCTTGTTATCCGCAGCAAGGTAAAAGTTAGTGGGACAGGCACAAGTATACATCTTGTCAGGAGCCAGAAGGCATAAATGACTGCAACCACCATTGTTTAGTGTACACAGATGTTTAGACACTGTGGACAGAACAGGAAAAGAATATCAGAGCCTATTATTTCAGTATACTTCAGGGTATCTGCTTTATAGAGGAAGAAAAATGTATTACACATACTATTTTTACAATGGATTGTCTCAAATCAAAAACCCGTAAGAGGCAACCTTTTCCTTTTGCCTTTAAGCTATTCTCTTTGTATGCAAAAATTAATTATTACTATGGATGTAGAACTAGGGGGGGGGTTTATAATGAGACAAAAAAATTATCTTATCTATGTCAAGTGCCAAATTGCATTCAGTTACAATTCAAATACAGGGACATCAGGAGATCAGACACAGCTGTAACGCCTACGTTCTCTGACATTCCCTCAGTCCAACAAGTTTCTAAATAACAGTATTCGTCTGTATTATTAACACTCTCTTACTTTTCAAATAATAAGGATAAATGTTTTCATAACACACTATTCCCATCTTGATAACTGGTAACTTGGACTGTAATGCAACTTAACAGTTCTGTACTTCCAGTCAGTATCTGGGTTAATTTTTAAGCACCTAAATTGGTATCTAGCCACGGAACAAGATATATCACATTTATTTCATACCAGATATACTTACAACATTAATCACAGATTTATGTTTAAAAATGCTAATTTGAAAACTTCCACAATTTGAAACAAAACAGAAATAAAAATAAATCACTGCAGATAAACGAGCTTCCGTTAACTCAGCAACTGGCTACTACGTGAAATACATCAATGTGCTGTATGGAAAGCATAGACAGAATAATTACCATCAGGTTGCCTATAAGAATGATACACCTGGATGTCTGTTATGGTATGCCATGAGTTAATCAGTGATAGTCTGTCTGATCCAGAGGTTTTGTGGGCACGGCTGAGTGATTTGGTTTTCCCGTCTGTCCAGTAGATGTAGTCTTCAAACAATGTTAGCGCAATCACCCCTGGAATATCTTGATTAGGGACTGTAAGAAGAGATGCTAAGATTAATGCTCACTCTTGGAAGACTGCCAGTTAAAATATTCCATACGGCATGGGTTGACAGATATAACTGCTATATAATGTCTTGAGAGTAATTGTCATGACAATATGTCAAGCCTAGAGGGTTCTTTATTACCAGTTACGCTAAGATGGATGGGGTGCAAGCTCTGCTTGCCTAGAGTTAGTTGGCCCAATCAGTGTTAAGGAAATGAAAGAATTTCAGTTAACAAAAATCACCTCCAGATTCTAAACCAATGACATGTTAAGCTTTAAAGTAGTATGTAACATAAATAGAACTTAACCTACTCTTTACTGAAGGCCAATATTCATTTGCTGGCTTAGGGGAATAAAAGTTATTAGAAAACATCCAAAACATAAGGTATACATCTCCAGATGCAGTGTATTTAACACCCTTTAAGAAAATTAATAGTATTTTATTTCGGCAAAATATACTGACAAGAGAGATGGGAAAAAAAAAGTTTTGCCTTAAAATACACATAGCAGCAAGAGGATTTATTGCTTAGTCCTAGCATAACCAACCATACAATTTAAAAAAAATAAAGTGATGATAATACCCCATTGTTACAATGTCACAAAATTACGAGCCAACATCATTTTAAAAAGGATGGAAGGACAAAAGGGATGGAAGATTGAAAGGGAGAAAAAGCTTTGGAGCGTTCCTTATGCTATTGTATACACTTTAATCTTGAACTATTTGTTCCTGGTAAACAGAAACTGAACTCCACTTTTTTTTTCTCTTAACATATATACCTGTAATCATAAATGACACAGGAGAATATCTGACCACAATGGTCAATGTGTAAATTATAATCTTTTGTCACTGAATTACTTTAATTACTGATAGAGCTGAAAAGGCAGAGCAGAGCAGCAGAGTCTGCCATTTTTAACCAGCGTATCCTTAACACCTTTACCTTGTTTTCTTAGATGAAAATAGCTTAATCTTTTTACCTGGAATGTGCTTAAATAGAGTTGGCAAATCTCAAATTCCAGTTGGAACATTTAACTGACAACTGATGCCTCATAGTGAGTATATGGAATGACAACTTAGCAAATTCAATTTCGTATACAATAGTCTTGCCGACAGTGAACTCCAGTGTAGGGTATGTTGCCTTGTGGTCAAGGAAACCTTGCTTCTCAGACCTGAAATTATTTTCCCTTCTTGTATGTTTACATATACCATAGCCATCATACTGAAATACCAGTATGATATTCTTTTAAAGAGCTTCATAACATTTCTAAGAAATTAGTCAAAGTGCAAAGAAATCTTAATTTTGGCAGTTATTACATAGGCAACTTTGGCATGGTTCCTTACATAGTAGAGTACCCCCAAGAAAAGCTCTTTTAATTTCCCATATTTGTAGAATCACATTGTGAAAAGGGGGTCTACAAACCAGAAGGGAATCACTCCCCATGGCAATTGTTGCTATCCTTTGTTCCTTTGAGCAAGGAAGAGAAGAATTTTTGAAGTACCATTACTTTTAGTTTTGCTGCCAAAGTAACAAATCAAGTACAACAAAACAAGAATACAGAAACTATAAGTACAGGTGTTTCTGTTATATTATTTTTTTTTCCTCTTTCCTCTTTTTCCTTTCTTTCTCACCACTGAATTTATCAGAATAAATTGCAAGAAAAACCTCCTAGATTCGGGAAAACACCCAAAGGCTAGAGCAGGGTTTGTCTGTCCACTGGAAGACCTATGTGTATTATCACCTAATTAGAGAAACTACTTGCATGTTAATTTTATTCCTACTCTGCTCTGGAGTGAACTAAATAATTCTCTTGGTGGGGAAAATAAGCTGTAGACTAGACAATAGTACCCAGCTTCACCCTAGGTGTAGTATGGAGTGTGGGGGGATCTCTAGTACTGCAAACAGTGAAACGAACCCTGCACCTAGTCACAACTGAGCCTAAGCAGTCAAATCCCAGACATTACTTTTTTTTTTAATGTTCTTTTCCTTAACATGGGTGATTTTCCTTGAACCTTCTTGAGAGATTCCTTAGGCTCTGCGTACATCTTCAATAATGATGAATTCAACTTAATACTGTTCCAGAAAAGGCATGTATCTCTAATTTTAATTTTAAAAAGTGAATGATCTTTAAAATGCTTTAGCATAATTACTAATTGGGAATACTAATTATCATATCATATGCTTACTACCAGATTACTGCAATTAATTAAGGAAGCATAGAATTTACACATTCATGTCATTCGGAAAAAGGAAATTATCATTCTAATTATTTCAGAATTATTAGTTCATGAAAATCTGTGTACATGCATGCTCTGTAAAAGAAACACCTTTCGGTTTGAATCACTATCCAATATTTCAGCAGATCCCAGAAAAACCGGACTCTCTCAGGCTTTCTCTGTTGCCACTCTCCCCAGTTAGTTACATCACTGAATTTAAGTCATTTAGTTGCTTTATTGTGCTATTATATTTACCATGGGATTTTGAGTACATCTGGGCACAATCCGTTGTGCTATCTTTATATACAGAGACTTAGGTATATTAAACTCATCACTTTTTATTTTAGGTAGATTATAAACATTTGCTATTGAAAGTTTTCTTGTAACTTCTAAGTCATATGATTGTGCCGCAACACAAAAATTAAAAGACAAGCAGGGATTTTAGGTACATCTGCAAAACTGCAGAAAATTCCCCACTGATCTTAAAGGGCAGTTTCTAATGCGAAATACAGACCAGGTTGACAGAAGAAACAGGAAGGAACAGAACAGATTTTCACTCAGTGAAACCCTGAAGCTATCCATAAAGCTATTTATTTTATTTTTACTTGAGTTCTGGAAAAATATCTGTTCATATAAATTATGACCCTTGCTGCTACTTTTGACATGAAATTAAAGATGTCAAAGATACCACTCCAGACTTTCTAAATAAAATAAATGTGCTTTTTTCTTTCTCTTTTTTCTCTTATTCTGATCACGGTTAAGATTAAAATCAGAATAAATGGGCACATAAAAGCCTTAATGCACATGAAGAGGATTTACATGGGAAAAATATTTTGATTTGGTTGTTTTTATTATTCCCCACCAATGAAAAATATGTCTAGCAGTCATCCTCTTTTTGGCCATCCAGGAATTACAAGTAAACACCATACCCTGAGTACAGATGTATGAGTAAATGCTTACTTTTGTTTCTCTGTGTATTTGGGGGTTGCCATACAATTTATCCCAGCTTCAATGGGTTATGCATACATCAGAATCTAGATGAAACTTTATATTCATTAACTAAAAAAGATTCAAGAGAGTAACATGTACTGTCTGGATTCTCTCATCACACCTTCTTAATAGGGAAGCTAAGCTTAATGTGTGGTGTAAAATGTTAAATACTACAGTTAGAGAGCTGCGTTTCAGAAAATGGCTGATGACTCAAGTACATTTTTCTTTGATTTTTTTTTAAAGTCAGTTCTGTAAGCACCAGGTTTAGAAGCTTAGATCTTCTAATTATCTTAAAAACAAAACCACAATACACAATACAATGTAACAAATATTATATTCTCTTTTTTATGTTCTTTAAAAGAACTATGACAGAGTATATCTGTTTCTAAAAATTGGATTTTGCATTATTGACACATATTGGTCAAAAGTTGAAAATGTCAGTGATTTAATACTCACAGATTAGGGTTGTGGTTTGTCCTGCCACTATTTCTGACCTCTCGATAAAGAGAGCAGTTTATTCTCCAGAATGACCTTTGAGTAACTTTATAATTTTAATGGGCTTCTGTGTTACAGTCAACTTATCATTAAGCAATATTCAACACAAACTTGATCAAAATTCTTTCAGGAGCTTCCATCATTTATGGCTGTAAAAGCTATAGGTATTCTGTTTTGACTATGAAACTTAGAGAAAGTTATTTAAAAAAAAAAATTAATCAAGGAAGCAATGAATGGAGTGTGTTAAATAAAATAGTACAAATAAATGTAAATAAAATTACACATAAAGTAAAGCACACAGAAAATAAGTATAGTATCAATGGATGCAAGTATTTCTTAGAAAAATTCTTCTAAGCTGACCACAAAACTCAATGTATTTTCTTCCAGTTGGTACATCTGTAAAGACTGAGGGAAGTTTCTGAAAACAGGCATTCAATGGCAGCTAATTCTGATTTACTTTACTGTTTGAGGAATAGTTCTGTCATAGCTGAATGTTATTTTTCTTTAACTTTTAGTATACTATAAACAATGGAACATCAGAACTGTTGACATGTAATAGGTTATAAAATCTACAGTTCACATCAACTGTGAATGACCCCCCAAAATGAACACAAAACTGTGAGGGCATTTTTACATCTTATTTTATCATGGAACAGGAAAATAGTCTCTCGTGCTCTTTATTCTTTGCCTTTGAGGACACCAGTGTTTCAAGCTTTCCAGAATTTCAGGTGGTGACAACTACTGATTTATCATAAATGTATGTATAGTAGAAGAAACACCCATTTTCTTTCTTCAGCCTTCCCTTTAACTTCAAGAGAACCTTAGCTGCATTACTGATGTGCCTCTTCATAAATGACATACATTAGTTGCAATACTAATTGTTAACCTCACAGCATACATTATGGTGTGAATCACAGTTTTAAACAGGAAAGCAAGACTAATTGCTCTCCTTTCTTTGGCAAGCACTGTGCAAATGGACTACTCTCTGCAAATTCAAAGTAAAGCCAGGTTAGTCATAACTGATAAGTACCTCTGCTTCCCCTGCATCACCTATTTAAAAACATTTAATCAAGATGTCTATGTGACAACCCATTAGTAAGAAAGTTCAACACAAAAATTATGTTATACCAATGTATGGGTCAGATCTCGAACAGCAAATTCATGGAGCATTTAAATAGTCATATATTTTAACGCAGAGCCGTGAGAATTGCACTTAGTATTAATTACTTTCCAGAATTACATATGTATTCAATAGGTTCTTTTTTTCTTTTAAGGTTTCCCATAACAATGTCACCCTATGGCCTCTATGAAAGCTCCCAAAATTGGGTTAAAGTAAGCTGAAGCCTGATTCATATCTCAAAACACTCAGCAAAAATAGCTAATAAAACACCCCACCTGCAGACCAATAATCCATTGGATACAGCTCTAGCAGTCCGTATTTTACTAAAACAGCACTTACTACACATGCTTTTTCCCCCTCATTGTTAGAGCATCAAATCCTTAAATAATCCCTTGTAACACGTGCATATTATTTTTATCTCAGATGAAGAAATCTCAACAACTATAACCCAAGTGCAGTGCAATCAGAAAAGGGATAACTGCCCAACCTCCGTAGGACTCAGACTCCATCTTCATGGACGGGCACCCTGGACAGCTGCTATGGCGTAAGGGAAGAGGCAAGAAGTGCGTTTAGCCCCTTTCATAAATCCTTGCCTGGACAGTATTACTCAGCTGACTGCTTCCACTGAGTCCCAAATACTTATTTAGCTGACTCAAGTTTCTTACAGCTTACGATACAGTACATCTGTCCTGGTTTTGGCTGGGACAGAGTTCATTTTCTTCCTAGTCGTTGGTACAGTGCTGTGTTTGGGATTTAGGATGAGAGTAATGCTGATAACACACTGATGGTTTAGCTGTGGCTGAGCAGTGCTGACACTGGTCAAGGACTTGTCAGCTTCCCAGGCTCTGCCGGGCGCACAAGGAGCTGGGAGGGGGCACGGCCAGGACAGCTGACCCACACTGCCCAAAGGGCTATTCCATACCATACGGCATCATGCCCAGTATAGAAACTGGGGGAGGTGGCCAGGAGGCAGCCATCACTGCTCGGGGATGGGCTGGGCATCGGTCAGTGGGTGGTGAGAGGTTGCATCACTTTTTGTTTTGTTTTTTTTCCTCTCTCTCGTCTTTGTTCCCCCCTCTTGTTATTTTCCTTTTCATTATAAATTATTATTATTTTATTGTATTTCAATTATTAAACTGTTCTTATCTCAGCCCGAGTTTCCTTACTTGTGCTTTTCAGACTGTCTCCCCCATCCCACTGGGAGGGGCAGGGAGAGCGAGTGGCTGCATGGTGCTTAGCTGCTGACTGGGGCTTAACCATGACAACATCTCAGAACATATATGCCATTTTTCATATACCAAATAATTTCAGAGGAAAAACTGCACCTGAAATTTGCTTTTGTCATTCCCTTTCCTACCACAGCTGCCTCCTACCAGAAATGGGCGAGTCCCTTGCAATCCCTCCTTTTCTAACAGGCTTTCTACTACCACCTCTAGTTCTCTAATGGGGTTTCATTTTATACATAAATCATGGATTCTCTTACACTAAATGCTAATCCCAAACAGTGCTTGACCAAACAAAAACAAGATGAGAAATGTGATAAGAAAGAGAAAGCAGAAAAGAGAAGGAATGCACAGGCCTACCAGAAAGCTGCAGAAAACAGGAGAAAGAAATACAGCTGCGTAGTAAAAGTGAAAAAAGGGGAGGCTTGCAACAGATCAGAAGCAGTGGAAAATAAAAATTATTAGATACTTGAACACAAATAATAATGACAATAGATAACATACTAAAGGGAGATAAAGTGCTGCATGAACTTAAGGGAAGAAGAGCCACATAACTCCGTAAGAGGGAACACGATTATGTAGACATATGAGAAGCGTGCACAGATTTAAAATGTATGCCTCTCTCTCTCTCCTGCATTTTGTACTAATTTTGATCCAAGAATATAAATTCATATGCTGTAAGTCATATCTGTGATAAAAATGTCTACTTTTCTCTTGTGTGAACTCTGTTTCCCTTATATTTTCTGAGTACCTCTACTGAAGCATAAAAAATGTTAATTTGATTTCAGGGGTGAAAATAATGCCATCTAGGATTTCTTAACTACAAAATGTGCTTGCTGAAGAAGCCATACAGAAGAAGTGAAGCCCAGACTCACTCAGCTCTTATTAAACACAAATATTTCAATATTTCCATATTTCCACTCTAAAATGAACAACAACAATAAAAAAAGGTCTCATTGTCAGCTAGTAAAATCCATGTGCCAAGAAAAAGTGTCCTTAAAAAGGAAAAATGCTGACTTCTTCTAACCAATAAACACTACAAAAATATCTGTATTCTGTAATGTCCACCAAGGTTAGATTTTCTTTGGCGTTCGGCTCCTGTTCAAGCTGAAGCTGGCTGATCACTTCACTCCCAAGCTAGAAAGAGATCTATCCCTTTCCTTTCCAAAAGGGACTGCAACCTTGCCATGCCCTTGTGCAAGTCTACAAGAAGAGAAGGGGTGAAAGATTCCTGTCATGCTCCTCCCAGAAATGCACCTGGATAGAGTTCCAGTGCTGGTAAGTAACTGCTAAATTAATTGTTGTTAAGCAACATCTTAAATGACATTCTTCCCCCCCCCGTGGCATTAGAGCAGCTTCTGGCACCCAAAGACAGAAAATTTACATTGGTGATAAAACCTTAAAAAACAGGCTACATTATTTTGCATTCCACTCTTTGAAACCCTTGATTTCCTGAACTGCAATAAAATTAAAATAAAAAGCCTACTGACATTTTGACCCAAATGGAACCAGTGATAAACTCTTAGGAAGAATCAAGAATCCTCCAAAGGCAAACTGAGTCAAGGAAAAACGACACTTAATAAGAAAATAGCCATTATACCTACAAAAACAAATAAACTTGGAAATTGCTGATCCTCTCTTGTGCTGAAATGACTGCCTCATACATCCTCTTTTTCATTTGAACTGCCTTGTAAACATTTTTGTCTCATTTTACATTCAACCTGTAACCCCTTCGAGACACAATCAACACTTTTTTTATTTCTGTATAGTACTTACTCCCGGTACTTGCTCCTTTTGATAAAGAATTTGAAGTGCTTAGACAATGAAATTAATAATGAATAATGACAATAAGATTACGTCTATTAAGCTTGTGAAAAAGTATGTAATTTTGACAGATGTAACTAAATTTAAGTATGTTACATTAGAACACTATTGTTTTTTAAAGATGAGATTTTATAATCACTATTACTTTTCTTAAACTGACACTTTGTTTAAAAAACCAACCTGTCAAACTCAATGAACATAAAAAACCATTATTCATAGACTATATACATTAACTCCAGTAACTGAAGCCATGTTTCGCAGAAAAAAAAAAAAATGAATACACTTTTAGGATGATATTACTGATATTTTTAATAACAACATGGGCATGCATGCATATTTCTTTCTGCAAATGTAATATATACATCACACATCCATACTGGGTAAGTATGGAAGATACAAGTGCTAGCATTAAGTGGTAGGATATTTTGCCAGTCAAAAAACGTAATTGAAATATTCCAAACTGAGAATATCTCAGTATAATAAACTCACACAAAAATTGTTACACATCCCAAAACATCACAAAAGAAGCAGGAAATTTGGACGCAAAATTAAATCTAAACATCTTCAGGAACAAATGTATCTGTGGTATTAAAGCTGACAATTACATATGACTTAAAATGATATCATGAGACGAGATGAATAAATTTTAAAAAATCTGCCTATAAAATCATTTGATCAAATCTAGGACAAAAATATTTTATTGTCCCACTTTAAAATGTTTTATTGCTTTTTTAATTTCACTGCGAGTAGTTGTTTATATGTCAGCTACCCCGTAGTAGTACAGAGCAGCATCCTGTCACAGCAGTGGTTAAGTTATTCATAGAATCACAGAATAGAATCATAGAAGCATTTAGGTTCGAAAAGACCCTTAAGATCATCAAGTCCAACCGTAAACCTAGCACTGCCAAGTCCACTACTAAACCATGTCCCTCAGCACCACATCTACACGTCTTTTAAATACCTCCAGGGATGGGGACTCAACCACTGCTCTGGGCAGCCTTGCTTGACAATCGGACAATTGTTCCAATGTTTGACAACCCTTTCCATTAAGAAATTGTTCCTAATATCCAGTCTAAACCTCCCCTGGTGCAACTTGAGGCCATTTCCTCTTGTCCTATCACTTGTTATGTGGGAGAAGAGACCGACCCCCACCTCTCTACAACCTCCTTTCAGGTAGTTGTAGAGAGCGATAAGGTCTCCCCTCAGCCTCTGCTTCTCCAGGCTAAACAACCCCAGGTCCCTCAGCCGCTCCTCACAAGACTTGTGCTCCAGACCCTTCACCAGCTTCGTTGCCCTTCTCTGGACACGCTCCAGCCCCTCAATGTCTCTCTCGTAGTGAGGGGCCCAACACTGAACACAGTATTCGAGGTGCGGCCTCACCAGTGGCGAGTACAGGGGGACCATCACTTCCCTACTCCTGCTGGCCACACTATTTCTGATACAAGCCAGGATGCTGTTGGCCTTCTTGGCCACCTGGGCACACTGCTGGCTCATATTCAGCCGGCTGTCAACCAATACCCCAAGTCCTTTTCCGCAGTGGAGCCTTCCAGCCAAATATATATATACACACATATACTTGTATATATTCTCAAATATATACAGGTCACTAATCGAGTTGAATTACTCATGGTGTGCTAATGAGTTTCAGAGATTCTTTAATTAATTTTCAAACTTGTAGAGACTATTTACGTGCCCGCCAGCCCCTACACCTTAGACCTGTGTTTTGCTGCTGGTTTCAATATTCATCACCACTCTGCCCCCCAACCTATTCCTTCCTTCATGTTTGCCTTTCCGTGTTGCTGCCCAGATTATCTCCTGCCATCATCCAGCTATGAGTACATAAACTGCTAAGCCCCTTTGGTTTATCTCATTTATCTTCTACTGCAACTATAGGAGCTCCGCAACACTCCGCAACTTTCTTCATCAAAAACAGGAGGCTGCCTCTTGCCTCCCATTTTTGTTTGCTTTGATATGAACAGGGGGAGAGACCATGACACAAGAAAAACTGTATTTTATGTTCTCTGTTCTGGTGGTTTTCTGACAGGAACAACTGCATGGAAAGTAATGCCCATCCCTTAAAATTTGTGATGGAGCATGTCCAGCTCATATAGAAACTTCATAGACTTTACCAGTGAATGTCTGCCAAGTTTTTAATGATCATGTAGAAAAGTTATTTTCAGAAGTTTATAATCTAATCCAATTTGGGCATATTATCACAGGAACAGTGGAAGATACAGAAACCAACCTGTTGGCAATCTTCATAAACTGGGCTCCATAAACCGGAGACTGTGGAACCTTAGAGTAAAGTAACTGTGTGAATTGCCTTTAATATAGGTGAATCTGTCTATTTTTCCTGAATATTAACCTTTTAAAAGAGATAGACTACAATAAAATAAAATAATCAGGTTTAGGAAGACACATGAATTGGAGAATTTTATCTCACAATTACGAAAACTAAATCTAGAATGCAATAGTGGAGGTGAAGCAATTATCAGTTTGTGCTATCAGATGTGGCTATAATGAGTAATTCTATACACTCCTTGAAAGTTGGGAAAAAATTGTTGCAATATCAGAACTACTGTTTATTTCTCATCTGCTGTGAGAAACTCTCTTTTAGACTTCTCTAGTTTTTGAGCTGTGAAAACTGCACTGTAAATCTGGAAGGAATTGGTTTCTGTAATCTCTTGGATTACCTTTATATTAGGACAATTTCAAAAATAACTGGATTTCCTCTTTTATAAAACTCTTGTGGCAGAATTCAGAATTAGACACAAATACTCACTTTCTACCTACAAAGCCCTTACAATTAGCAGTTTTTGAAACAGTTACAGGTGCTAAAAATGAAAAAAAGGTTATAATCTCCAAAAACCCCCTTATACTTGATACTTTAAAACTTGCATATAAGTATACCAATTCTGACATTTGTAAACACTCAGGCAGAAGACAATTCTGAAGAAAAGTTTTTTTCAAATTGAGATACTATAGGAAAGTTTCTCTCTTAACTATATTACAGCTAAAGAAGTCATTTACAAATACTAAATTCATTTAAGGTTCAACACTTTTTCATTGCTTAATTCTCATGCCTCTGTAAGATGAAGCAACGCAGTGCTCAACTTTTGTCTTTACAGTATAAAACATTAAAGAGCTCGACACAGTTAAGGACTAATCTCAGCTCAGAGAAGCTTATATACTTCCTAAACTGGACTATCAGATTCCACTTTTATAGTTTCATTATACTGAAATTCTCATCTTCAAAGAGTGAAATGGGAAAATGGTAGGCACCTCTGGGTTTTAAGAGCTCTAAAGGATAGGAAAACCTGCATGAGGCAATTGGATACCTAGGGAACTGCGAAGCTTGCATCTCCTCTGGGCAGTGGGAACCAAAAGCAGCTGTTAAGTCTGACAAATTCTTAAATGTTTTTTTTTAAAGCTCACAGAAGTAAACCAGCTTAGTGCTTAGCCAGATTACTGCTTCAATGCTTGCTTAATCATTTACTGTGCATAACATTTGTGAATGCTGCAGTGCTAAATTGGCTAAGCTCTAAAGACAGTTTACATAATCAAGCATTAAACTTCAAATAGATAAGCAAGGTCATTGCTGCCCCTAGCGCCAAGAAGAGCTCCCAAGTACTGTAAGATTTCTGGCCTAGTTAGCATGTTTTCAAAGTTCTTACTAGGACTCTCTTGATAATTGTAAAAGCCCATTTCTCTATTGAATGCAAGGGAACTTTACAAGAGAAAAGCAGCAGATGTTCTCTTTTCCTGAAAAATCTTTAAGATTCGTAAGAAAGAAAGAAAAAAAATACTTGTTGCAAAAAGTGTTAGCACTAAGATCTAAATACATGTGAACTCCCATTGCATGGAATAAACACTCCTTGGTTTAACATGCAGCGTGTCAATAATTAGCCTAAGATTGTTCTGTTTGTCCTCAAGAAGTATCTAGTGGAGAGCACAGAACATCGCAGTCTATCTCATACCATAATATCTCTTTATGATATAAGATCCACCCATTCTGACAAGATTCTTATTTGCTGGGTCTTGTGAAATCTCTGTGGAATTTTCTGATACATTTTGTAACAGGTAATTTAAGATCCAAAAAACATATTCTCAGAAAAAACTCACAGCAAGCTAG
This sequence comes from Ciconia boyciana, assembly GCF_034638445.1. Classification (NCBI taxonomy): domain Eukaryota; kingdom Metazoa; phylum Chordata; class Aves; order Ciconiiformes; family Ciconiidae; genus Ciconia; species Ciconia boyciana. The sequence continues at coordinate 6,466,985 of NC_132943.1, read as the reverse complement.
CCTTATCCTCAAAGGTCACAGAAACAGGTGAAAAAATAATAAGTTTACAATAACTAGCACTTCAGATTGCATCACTCACATGATTCCCATTTAGACTTTTCTCTCTGCTCCCTGAGTATGTATTTGATGGTCATCTTATCTGTGCCTTTATCCTTCTCCTTTTGAAAACACAAAAGGATAGAATAAACTCAACCATCCCTTAGTTAACGTTGACAATACAAAGTGTCTCAAAATGACAAAAGAAAATGGACCATGAAATCCATGTGAACAATATGTCAAGAAACACAGTTATCACAAGATATGAAACTGATCTTTCTCATTTAAGTGCTTATCAACATGGATTAGAGTTTCTCATATCAGAAAGCTAGAAGGGATCACAGTTTCACCTCCTCTAAACCGCAACCACTGAACTTCCCCAAGGTTCCCTTATACAGACAATTAATTTGCAATGGTTAAATTTTATCTTCCAGAAATATTTCTAGTCTTGTGCTGAAACATGAAGACATGCAAAATTTATTTGGTAGTTTGTTCCAGGAGAAGGGGAGAGGCAGGGAAAAGATTCTGATTAAAGACAAATTGCTCACTATGTAGGAGATTTGCAAAATTCTCAAAGCACCCTTTGGAGCACCTACAGGCATATTTGATCTGTTTCAGACACCAAGAATTCTATCACTTCTTTGTTAAAACTGCAGAAACTTTTCTACAACTTGATTTTGGTTGGATAACCATATTTTGAGTGAAGCTCCTGACAACAGAAACTGACAAACAGCATTAGCTAAGTAGAAAATCTTCCTCCCACATAATTTAAATACTTAAGGATCTTCCTCCCAAAGCAAAAGTATCTTATTGCTTCAACGTTTTATGTATCATCTGTACTTTCAAAAGTAGTATGATACCAGGTTTACACAAAGTCACTGTCACTTACGGAGCTTAACTCAGATATTTAACTGGTACGAAATTTTTATAAATTTTCATTGACAAATGGAAATGGTAAAACTATTGGGCACAAAAGCCTACAGAATGTCCAGTAATGCTTGACTTCTAACACTTTCACTGTGATACCTAGAGAGTCAGACATGCTCCTTAAGCAGTCATGAATGCATTCAGCTGTCTAAAACTAGCAGTGGTGGTGCTCTGTTGAACAAGAAAGAGAATTTGTTTTATGAAACACTGCTCTTCACTGGTACCAGCTGTGGCTTCCTTCTTCTCTAGGTTCACACATCCTCAGGAGAAGACATTAACTCCATGAATATAAAAGCCATTGAAGCCAATTTTACCCACTCGGGCAAGAGAAATCCACAGGCTGGAGACGGAGGCAATGGACACCAAAGACAGCATGACTGGAATTTTGCAGATATCTTCTAAAATTTAGTGATAGGAGAACATTTTCTGAGAAAGAAAAATTCTGAAACTTTCAGGTTGAAAGAGAAAATTGAAAAAGGTTTGACCACTGCAGTCAGGTTAGGGTTGAGACAGACACATTGGCTATTATTTACTTCTTTCCTTTGAAAGATCCAGAAAGAAGAGTGAGAGGATAATTGTATGAGAACAAAATAGCAGGATAGCAGCACAGGGAATAACATCAAGAGGAGTACGGAGCTTTGCTTCATCTGTCAGAAAAACAGACTGTCAGCAGGAATCCAGCTGGCACTCGGGGGTATGTCTGGGCAACTACTGCTTAGGTGAGCAGGTTACGACTGTCCTGTGTTCGTTACAAAAAACATGGAAGTTAATGCTGAGATTAATGGGAATGTTTACAGCTCTCATAGCTATTGCTGTAGTCTCTCCTACCATCTCAAATAACTGTGATTGAATTGTTCATTATCTATTTATAACTTACTATTCATGAATACAAGGGCTAGAAAACTTGTTTGTTTTATTTCACAGAGAAACTTCAATCTGAAAATAAAGTTATTCCATGAACTCTGGTTTGGAGAAAACCTGGAGGCACCCAGTATGAGATAAAAGCCTAAAAAAAGCCCAAATGCATGAAGTTTTAGCAGGATAGCAGCAGTTCTGAGGTTTGGGTAAAGCTTGTGGAAGGGAGCTCAAGTAACAGTTTCATCTCAAGAAAAAAAAACCCAGCACACTGATACTGAGTATTTCATATATTTGAATTAAAGTGAAAGATCTTTAATTATACTATTCGGAATATGAGAACTATTCATCATAGTGTAAAACTTTTTTTTAAAAAAACACTTTATAGATAAAAGATACTAGCTTTTTAATAATCTGTCAGGTGAGAAGCAGAACACAGGGATAAAGATTACTTCATTACATAAGTATTTAAAAAGATATTATTTTACCCATCTACCAGGAAAGCCCCAAATTACATTTGCAATACTGGTCTCCTTATTGACTCATGCTGAACAGACTAATGGGCATTTCCAGGCTTTCTCAGGCTGGAGAAAAGGCTGCTTTTAGCCACATTCTGACACATGGCACTCCGCACATATCCCTTCCACTTTTAACTGCCAAGTTACACCGGCTTTGTAACTTGGTCAAGAATACGTGTTGCAAATATGCACTAGAGTACAGAATTGACAGGGCAGCCTCTGATTGCTGAGGCTGTTCCTAGAGTTTCTGTTTTCATTTGACATTTTTTCCATGGACATGTTTAAAAATTATTCATAACAGAGAAGGAATATGAAAAGCAACTTTTAAAATATTGATTAAAAGGAAAAAATATATCAATAAAGTTTGCAAAAATGTTTTAAGTACAGTTTTTACATTATTATAGATAACATGCAAAGCATCTTCAATTTAAAAATTATCAGAAAAATAAAAAAAAAACCCTCTAAAAAAACCCCAAAACCTGTTGACCAACCTTTATGTCTATGAGATCCATCCATGTCAGAAAACTCAATATGATTTTCATCAGCCCAATACAGTCTATGGTTGACATAATCTATTGTAAGAGCCATAGGTCTAGAGATCTGTGTTTCTATGACGACTGTTTGACTGGAGCCATCCATACCGACACGGCCAATGTGAGGATACTCACAGCAATCAATCCAGTACAAGTATCTATAAAACAAAATACAACAGCTGCTTCGTTTAGAAATGAAAAAAAAAAAAAACCCACAAAAAACAAAACTAATTTATTTAGTTGATCTCAAGAATAAATCAGTAATTATTCTATAACATTTCCATTTTCCAGATAGATTTTTGGATTTTTCTAGACATGTCTGTAAATGAGTGTGCTAAATGTAAAGGGTTTGAATAGCAGAGTCCTCATGTTAGATGTGATTTCATCAAATTCATTATGGACTAGTAAAAAATGCATTTAAATTGCTTAGTCTTGATAACTTAGAATTTGAAGTACTGCCCAGATTGGACTTCATGAATGTCATACCCTGCAAAAATGACATCACTGCTAAACTTATGACAAATATTGTATTACAGTTACTTTTAACACATATTACAAAACTTTGTTTTGTTGTTAATATTACTATGATGCAAACTATATTACTTCAAGAAGTACTAGTTCCAAAACATCAGAACAGTTTCTCACGTAAATGGCTTAAAAATGGGTAAAGCACTGAGAAAGACTGTTGGAAAGCTGAGTAGCAATTTTCTCTTTAATATGCTATTTAGCCACAATACAGAGCATGTTTTTTTTTAAAAAAAGAAAAAGTCCTATTATTTGGTATATGGATGCATGTTGGTACTCCTGTATGCCATTACTTAGAACCTCAGGACAGATCTTTTCAGCTGGGAAGCTGATATGCTTCTACTCTACAGGTTTTGGACAGGCTCTCAAAAACCCAGATGCAGCTCATATTCTTAATAGCCACCTGGAATACTAATTGCGTGCAGGAGAAAATGGTGGCCCTAAGAACAGCTACAGGTATCCTACAAAACACAGGTGCAATACATTGGCGCTGAGCCTGCTCCACATGAGCAGTAGAGAAAGGGAGCTTTCTCCACTGACTCCAACAGAAAACTTTTTATTTGGAAACAGATCATTACTATTGTATGGCATCAGCAATATAGTTGATCTAGCGTTTCTCATTTGTGAGAAAAAAACTAAGATACAATTAATACTGTTTCAAACAATAACTCTGAATTTGAAATGTAAACACAATTTTTATTTCCAGCAGCTTTCCATGTTAAAACAAATGAACAAACAAATATATTTATTTAAAAACAAAACAAAAAAAAAGAGCTTGGCCTTGGAAGGCTAAGTCTGTACAGATACTGTGCACCGAGCAGGAGCACAATAAGTTTATTATGCCTGTGTATATCTAAACCTTCCTGGAAGACTGGGACTCTGTACAAACTTTGTAGAGCTGATTTTTGCATACACAGGGAACATATCTTGGATGTCCAGGCAACCAGAGAGAGATACCATGTATTGGTATCTTGAATACATTTAACAAATGTCTACATCCTCCCTGCCAAATTTTACAGGGAAGAAAGGGTACAGTTACAAGAAAATTCAATGCTAGTTCTAAGAACTGGTAGAAAATGGCTTTTCTCTTAAAAATAGTAAAGTAGGTAGGTTATATTTCTTAGCTAGAAATACACTGCTTTTCTTTGTTTAGGTAGAGTCCAGATCAACTCAACAATTTTCTCCTGTCGCTGACACTTGAGATGATTATTTGAGCCTTGGGATTTAGAGATGGAAAAGAATCATTAATTTGCCATGATACTATAAGAGTGTTATAAGACACTACAATAGCTTTATTCATCCAATTTACACAGATGTATCCCAATGTTCCACAAAACAGAAAGCGTTACATATGGAATTCAGATCTGAAAAGACATAGGGGCAAACTTTTCATCGTCTATATTTTATTTATTCAGGGAAGAGATAATAATTTAAGTATTACTGTTCAGAAGTATTATTTTTCTGAAAGATTACATGCAGCGTAAATATTTATTTAAGAGAATACATTTGGTTAGAAATTCACCAGTTTTTAATGACTTTCAATTAGATATACACTGAAGTTTTAGTGGATAGTTTTAATATAGATGATGGTTTACTGGTGAATTGAGAGGCCTCTGTTTACGAGATATTAACTGCATATTGAGCCATATAGATCCAGTGACCAATGGCTGTGGCATTACACATATTGTCACATAAACAGGAAATACCTCAAGGTTTTTATGCATTTTCTGTTTCAAGAATATAAAATCTTTCTTCATCTGAATTAGATGCTGGCATGAAATGGTTAGATGGTTTATCTGAGTCTCTGTAATGCTGACTTGGTTTTGATCAAATAGAAATGGCTAGAAAGTTTCTGTTTGAAAAAAAAAAAACAACCCAAAAAAACAAAAAGAAAAAAGTAAAAAGGGCTTGTGTCTCTTGGGGTTGGACAAGATGACCTTCAGTGGCCCATTCCAACCTCAACCATTCTGTGATTCTGTGAAAATAAAATATTAAATAAATTTGTTAATGGAAAGATGATTTCTTTTCTTTCTTTCTTTCCTTTTAAAATTCATAGCATTAGGTTAATTTTCTCAAGGACATCAGTTTTATGGGAAAAATTATAATCTTTTAAAATTATAACTGTGAAAAAAAATGTCCATGGTTCCTATAGCTCTCGCACCAGTCAAGAAATCGAAAATGGTGGTGGTGCTCAAAACTGTACTCAGAATACCAGCACAGATTTATATTAATAAATAAATTGTAAGTAATGCAATAATTAATAAAATTAGAAATTAAAGGTACCAGTTAACAAACTATTTAAACTAACTAGGCAGTTCTCACTTCTTATTGTTGTTGCAATAAATTTTTCAAGCGTATTGATCATTTCAAATTTCTGAAAACTAAAGTTAGAAACTAAGTCTTCTAAAATAAACACCTTGTATCCTACTAATTAATCAGTCCAGTTATTTGACTTTAGTGAAAATAAAAAAAAATAATTTTATAGAGTAAAAAAGGCATCTTCAAATTATGCAGGCTTAAACATTTTCACTCTTCGATTAACATGCAAAAACTAGCAGAAAAAAGTCTTCAAATATGTGGTAGTTGAATGGCCTAAATTATTTTGGAAACTAGTAAATACAGAAGAGAGTGTTAACGAGATAGTTCACTTCAGTGAATAAATGAAACAAAATGTAAGAATTGTCTTCCATGTAATATGAACTTTTTGTTATTTAGTAACACACTTCTTAAAAAATATGGGGATATTTTTTGAAATATCTGCTTTACTCCTATCAAAACAAAACATTTACAGAGTAGTAAATATAACAAAATATGTTTTAGTACCTGCATTCATCTTTCTATTATACCAATTTTATATGTAATGATGATATAGTAAGCATTGGTAATGCGTTTTAGACTACTGATATCCAGTGTAGCTGAAAGTTAGGTAGTAAAAAAACTAATTAGTATTTCCTACCTTCTGTTTTTATAAAAAATATTTAAATCTAAAATTAGGATTCAATATGAATTACTGCAAAATGGCTGCTCCATACCCAGCTTGAGGATCTAAGGACAGATCTCTAGGAAACTTCACTCTTTTGCTCACAAGGACGGTAGGGTATAAGCCATTGAGTTTAGACACCTCAATAATTCTCTTTTCAGTGTCAGACCAATAGAGATTCTTCCCAATCCAATCGACAGCCAGTGCATTGGGAACAGCTGTATTGTGGACTACCTAGAAAAACAAAAATTACAGAGATTATTCATCTAAATACCAGGAACAGGAACAACAATTCAAGAGTTAATACTACCCGAATATTGAGAAGTTGGATATATGATACAGTAACACACAACATGCAAAAAAGATTATTATTCCCTGTTAAACAATGACACTTCTGAAGTAATGACACTTCTTAAGTAACTAAGACAACATGACACTTTCGTTACAGTAAATATCAAATTTCCAACTTCCCTGCATTATGCACTACATTTTAAGAATTTTGTATCTTTCATTTTTCATCTTTTCAATTTTCCTTTTGTCTTAGTTTTTTTTTTTTTTTAAAGACTTTTTCCCCTTTACTGTTCTGTTTATTTTTCACAGAACAGAATGGAGATGAGGCTTCTGTCCCCATAGTGTGCCCTCAAACATGTCTGCTTATTAGCTCACCAGTTCTCTCGCCAGTCTACATCAGCATATATTTCCTTTTAATATTACAGTGGTGCCTTACGTCATCATGACAGATAGACCATAAGGGGACTTAACTCAGGCAAACAGGAAAAGATTACCTAGTTGGAAAGTAAATACTGTGCTTTTATTTCCAACAATCATATGAAAGAAAGAGGCAGAAGAAAGAGGAACTTTCTAAGAATTACTTAAATTTCAAAAGGACTACATTATTAAGGAATAAACTAAGAGGCAGAAGCAATTTAGTGACCTACTGGAAAGCCTACGCTGTACTGACAGGGATGTGTTATTCTCAAGATTTTTGATGACTTGAATAATTCTGAGACTTGAACAAATGTCTCTAGATATACATGATTACAAATCTCATCATGATTGTATGACTCAGTCTTGCTTGGCTGGGAGTACTTCATGTTAAGTGTTGAGTGACATTTGAATATTCCCAATCATTAGAGTCCAACTTCTTCTAGGCTTAAAAATTCTCTTTCTGATAAGGTCTATTCTGACCTATTCTATTCCTGATTAGGTCCTGATTAGGTCTGTGCAACTAGACCTTAAGGAAAAAAAAAATAAAAAATCAGAGAGCAACACTTAAGTACTAATAATGGGTTTATTACTGTAGTGTACATTCTAATTTATCGTCATCTTCACCACTAAAAGAATGTGCAACAGAGTATAAACTTTACACATAAACCTGATTATGTATAACTGAATGTGTTATTTTAAATTTTATTTACCATTTGAAGATACTGAAAAGCCTTGAAGATTAGAAGGGACACTGTGAGATACTTTAAACCAATTTTATAGTTATGAATATGTAACAGCACCCTTTCAGGTTATTACGTTATTTATCACCTTATAAAATCTTTTTAAAATTAAATCCAGGCATGCACCAATTTTTTAATATGAATAAAATTATTTTCTAATACCTTAGCACTACCAGCTTCACTGTTTTATAAATGTGTAGTTGCAGCAAATGCTGCACTGTAACATGGGACATTTCATATAGAAATGGATAGCTCTGCATACTTCGATCGTGGTTTATCTAGAAGCATCAACCAAAGTAATTAGTCCCTCTTTTCTGATGTCTTTTCCTTTGGAGGGTCACTTTAAGCTTATTCCAGTCACTGAGATCACCAGTGTGATATTTAACGTACACAATCCAGCTTACTACAGCATTGTCCAATAACAGATTTCATTTGAATCTACAATACTATACATAAAACACTGTGTTAATATTGGAACACATTTATGAGAAAAAGTTGTTGCTTCAATTGTATAAATATGTCCTCCATGATCAGATGCAGAAGAAAAATGAGATGCCATCAGGTTTCCCAGACCAAGAATGCTAGAGTTGGTATGCTGAAAAGATGCTATCTTCTAAAAGGGAAATCCTAGGTAACATATCAAATAGTATCATTTACACTAATAGTATATTTATTTACAGTAAATAATAAAACAAGAAGGATGAAGGAAATAAAATAAGAAATTCATACTTCAAGGGAAAAGGCTGTCAATCATAAAACCTCTCTTTCATGAAAAAAAAAAAATTAAACAGGTTTACTGGGAAACTAATTATTTCTAACATAAATTATTAAATGTGTGCTATGGTAACCTATTAAAATCTAAGTAAAAGAGACATAACTTTATCATTTGGCACTGGATAAAGGATTACTGACAGAATATCAGACAGCTACAATATATAATTCTTGATAAATTTTTGCACACATTTTTAGCTTTCAGAGGCCAAACCTGGGCCAAGTTTTTCAATGAAAAAACAAATAATCTTATGAAAGTTAAATGCACTTATTTTCACAATTTTTGCTTTGAATTTGGCATCCTATTTGAATAAAATCTCCATCAAGATGACACTCGTTCTGTAAATTGCAAAAATATTAACGAAGGAAAAAAGAAATACCCTCCATGCTCCCAACCTAATTTTCTTCTAATGTTTGTTCAAATTCCTGAAATGTTTCCTTAAAAATTGAATTATTATTACATCATTAGAAAGCAAGAGGAGTTCTTTGTACTCTCCCACTTGGCAATTACAACTTTTTGACTTGGAAAAAGGCTTTGTTCTTCTTGAAATAGTTACGATTAGAAAGAAAAAGTCTGGGGTCATCCCCATTCCTGAAAACGTCCCCTGAAATAACAAAATACAGATTCATCCAGAATTAACAAGCAGCTGAATAGGATGCTTTGTAAAATGTTTAAAGGCAATAAATATGATTCAAGGATTTAATGGATTTCGAACCCCAGACTTGCCTGTCTCCTATTTTTTTGCAGGAAGAATCTTTGCAGGGATTGACTAGAACTTTTGAGTGCTTGCTGGATTTTAGTTTTACCCCAATGGAATCAGGGTGCCATAACTTATGCTCATCCACATTTTTTTTACATTCTAAGAACAATTATTTCCGTGTGAAGGATGGAAACAAGGTTCACTAATGCCAGTCAGTTTCAAACCTTAGCCCTCAAAAAGACTAAAGTTGGTGTGCTCTGAGGATGTGTCAGTCCACGTACTAAGCTGCAAATGAAAAATAGAAATCTTTTCTCTCTGCATAATATACTGGTGCACAACGAGGGAACAAAATTCACAGGATATGTTATTGCTAATTTGTTCCTCGTTTAAGAAGGTCAGACATAAGAGAATAAGCAAAGAAGAATTCCTTACTGCTTATCACAAATTCTGGAAAAATGTTCGTGTAAGTCAACAAATGTGCTTAATGGATTTGTGAACTTATTCCACTACTGAGGCAAAACAGACAGGCTGTGGAGAAATGGGAGTGCAGTCTTACCCTGGATTATTCACAGCAAAGACATGGAGTTATTTTCATTACCAGTGTAGTGGAGGTGAGACAAAAAACAAATTGAAGACCATGGAAAATTGTATATGAAGAAATAATACATCAGTGTATTTACACAGCTTACACCTAATTATACCTCTTTTTTTCTTTGGCATCCTGTAAACCACACTGAACTGCCAATTGAGTCAACTGTCTATTAAGTCATAAGGAATTTAGCTCATAAATACAGTCCACTTAGTCCCTATCTCTATTTCAATTAAGATACAAATGCAATTAAATTTTACTAGGACTTGGTAGCTCATGCTGTGTTTGTATGCACATACCAAAACCTCACAATCTGGGTTAAACCCATGAAGAAGCATTTCCCAAAATACTCAAAAAAATTAATTCTAGTAGTGACATTATTAATCCCCAATTACCTTGATGTCACTTCCGTTTAAACACATTCTGTTTATGCGACTGCCATTTGGTCTGCTGGAATCAATCCAATAGATGAACTCTTCTCTATAGTCGAAGTCTATTGCAATCACATTGTTCAGCCCCTACAAAGAGAAAAAAAAAAATAATGTCCATTTATTCAAATGTTTGGATACAAACTGTCTGATAGCATTCAGAATGCAAAATACATCGCACGTAACATTTAAAATGCTTTATTTTGCTGACTGCCTATTTTTGAAGTACCTCTCATTTTTCCATGCACTACTTGTAAACACTCAGAATAAGATAAAAATTGTAACAGAAATAAATATGGTGACAAGGAACTATCTCACATCAAAAATGCAGATGACGTATGAAACTAAATGAAGCTTCTGCGTTTTTCTTTCCTGCTATTAAAATGAACTTTAACAGTAAATACTTTAACTTTTGCTCAATTTCTCTGTTAATTACTACCTTCGGCATTACTTTGGGAAACTAGATGACATTCATTTTATAACAATAAACTCAGAAATAGCATAAAATCTATTATCTTAATTAAAACATTTCATTATTAATATAAATTAATCAGGAATTCAAAACTGTGATGTTCAAAGCATTAATTTTAATTCCTGAATAAGGAGGTTTTCAATTCGTAGATGCTATATTATAGGTACTGTGTGCATATATATGTGTGTACACACACACGCACACACACAGAGGTAGTATATACATCAAGTGTGAAAGTTAGCGATCCAGCAGGCATCTGGAAGTCTCTTATGGCTCAGGTACTAAGCCAAGAGATTGTAAGAAAGAGTGGTGCTCATATTTGAGGTACTCCTAAAGGTTGGAAAGAGCAGTCATATAATAATGGCTTTTTGTCCCAAATGGCAGACAAGAAGAGAAGTATTGCATTCAGACGATGGCTCTCATTTCCTTATCTGAGAATAGGAAAGCCTCGCCCCATAATCTGCTTAGCATTCTGCTATGTAGTGAAATCACAATTATTACAATTATTACTATCAAACAAAGATGGAGCAGCAGTGGTAAAAAGAACAAATGCAGTCTGTGCTCCTTTTAAAACTGCAGGATCAGTTAATCAGTTAATCAGTTCTGTTATCAGCCCAATGCCATTCTACTCTCAGGTAGATCAGCAACTTCCCTTGTTAATGTAATTCATAGTTGTAGAGGGGATGTGCCAGACTAGCCAGCTCTACAATAAACAACTAAGAACAACGATATTTAATTGCACAGAAAGTGATACACAGCTCATCTGCCAACTACTATAGTGTAATACTGTAAATCTATCTTTTGATCAAAATGGAAAGGAAACGAGCGATTAGGTTGCACAAACCATTTTTAAAGAAAGCCGGAAACAATATGGTATTAGAGGACCACTCTTATTTTCAAAAATCACATATCCATGCACACAGTGTTTTAACAAAACCAACTGCAGTTCTGTTAGTCATAACTGTGCTGCAAAACACTTTTCCTGTCCCTTCTTCTACTATTAGTATAAATGCATCTACAGATAAACCCCCACCCCAAATCCTTAACAAAGGAGACAACAGGTGAATGAATACAAAAGACTATTAAAAATTTATAACATTCTAGAAATGAAAGTCAGTAATTTGTGAAAAAATAGCCTTATATCTACATACTCTGCAACACTGTAAAAGTTTCTTAAGTATCCAGACTAATAAAGAGAATTGACTACCTGGAAGTCTTTGGTTTCAAGTGGTTTATTTTGGGTCAGTTTAGTTCCAATATTTATCAGAACATCAACTGCAGGTAAAATTATTTCTGTACGTCTGCAATAGAGTTCTCTATCCAGACATCATCTCCTCTTCGTGATCTACATGCCACTTTTAAGTCCTTCTAGCATAATTCTTTGTCATTTCTCATGTAATCTGCTTTTAGAAGGAATAGGGAAGCTTTCAAATGCCATCAGCTGCATTAGTCTCTCATCTTAAACCTACGGTTTTGTTTGTTTCTGTTACACACAGCACATGGTATCCTAGGCCGTGATTTGCGTTGCCTTGGTGCCCCAATTAAAAAAATGCAGGTAAAAATCACAAATAATGAGGAGGAATATTCTCTCTATCTGCTCTGTCTATGGAAACCCTAAGAATTTTGATGACTAGGAGTGAAGGAAATGGAAGGCAAAGAACATACATGAGATGCAATTCAAACAGTTGTACTCTTTATGTATACTTGAAGAAAAAAAAAAAAAAGAGGAAAAAGCTGGCACGTAACAACTCAGAGAAGACTGAATGGAATTCCGACTTTCATCTCCTTTACTCTGAGTTTATATGAACAACTGTTAGAATGGCAAAGCACAGATCAAATACACAGAGAAGGGTGGTTTTGCTCCTTTGCCAGAGCAGCTCTGGTATTTGCCTTCATCTGGTAGATGTCTAAGAAAGAGCCGATCCATCATAACATTACAAGGACAAAAAGATGTCCTTATGAGGAAGACAGCCCACCTGTTCTGCTGGTATAGCTCCCTCTTCTGCTTTCAAATCTGGATGCTTTTAAAAATGCCGTGTTTGTAGGATCAAAGGCCAGTAGGTTCAATAGCAGAGGTATTTATTAGACTAGTGAATTAATGTGACATGGAAAACACAGGTTCTCTTCAATGGCTGGAGCTACATGGTCTCTAACATACTGAAGAGGAGGCCATTAAATTCAAGACTGACAAAGCTCTGAGCCAATCTGTCAGCACCAACCATAAAGAAAATTTACCATTGCTCCCCTCTTTTCACAGGCTTCTATTAATAGATATACCAGCAAAAGAGGAGAGAGGCAGTGAGATGTAAATGAGAGGTAGTCAGAAGGATTTCAGCAGAACAAACAGACTTTAACATAATGCTCGCTATGCTTAAATAAAGTCAATGTTTAATGCAAGATGGTTAATTTTGTAATTACTGTTGTGAAGACCTAAGCACATCTCTTGTGACATTAAGGTACACAGCTTACTGACACAAGAAGTCACAAAAAGCCTAATGCTATTGACTGGCGATAACTGATTTTCTAGTCTTTCTACAATTCATTAATTAGTACTCAAGGAAATAGAAGTTTTTATTAAAACGGATTTTGGAATTCTAATCTATGGTAAGTAACTACACTTAGGTGAAGCATAGAAGCAGAGCAGAAACTGCTAAAAATGACAGCTCTGTACTTACTGGGTGACTTTCTATTTTTGTAGTTTTTTTCAAATAAGGTTTTTTTTTCCTGTTATAATAATTTAGAGGAATTCTTTAAAAAATTAGATTTAGCCAAAGATATATGTTCATATATCGTAACATTGTAAATCTTGGAATTGTCTGTCTAAATAAAAAAATTAGATTTGGATTATGACAGTAAGTAGCCCAAATAATACGTGGCCAAATAGTTTTTTGTTGTGTTTTTTTGTTGTTTTTTTTAAAACTGAAATACACAAATTGTGCAAAACATATTGTGATGGAAGAGGATCACAAATAACATAATTTTTTTAGTACATCAGAATGACTGACGAAACAACTGCCTGAGCTTTAATCATGTCAAATTCAGATAAAATAGTCAATTTAAAATATTATAAAAACTCTGAATATACTGCAGTTGTTCTATGATGCATACAATGCCAATTGTAGGATGATGTTTCTGTCAGTTGCACACTTTAGAAAAGAATAAAAGTATTGAGTTAAACTTAGAGCATGGTACTATGATTATACCTGTTTCAACAAAGTGTAGTTGGATCCATCAGTGCTAATTTTTCTTATTTCATGATGATCAGCCAGAATTAAGAAAGGTTCCTCATCTAAACCCCGGGAGAAAGAATATATTAGACTAGCTTTTACGTTAATTTATGGAAAATCAGGAATACAATGCTGAAATACAGATGGTTTGAAAAATAAATGTTACATGCTCTGATCAATGTTATGGATGAAAGAAATATTTAAAACATTCAAATGTTCCAAGAAAGATCAATGATGCAGTATAAAAATGAACAAAGCAATCAATTAGTATATCTTTCAATGTTTTTTTGGTTTTTTTGCCTTTGTAATATGGGAACCATACTGTATTTTATGCTAATTTAATGTCAGAGATTAAATTTGAAATGTATTTTATACCACTGGTTTTAATTTCATCATTCACTTTCAAATTATCACTACGACTATTATCTGTTACGGTTGCAAACCAAGCACATTTTGACCATTGCTTTTTGAGATTTCAATACTCTGAACAGTATAGACATAAAAAACCATCTATTTGGACAAACCTTGATTCTCTGATTCTGACCTGAACCCAGATTTGGCTTTTTTACCCCTGGTTTTCTAGTTTATAAAAAAAATATTTCTTCAGATACTCATTCATGCCATCACTTACTTTGAAACATCTCTGACACTGACGTACATAATAGTAAAAAAAAAAAAAAAGTATTTAAAAACCCCCTCTCTGTATTTTAGCTCTATTAACAGAGACCTCAGCTAAAATAAAAAAAAAAATACTAATAATAATTAAAAATGTATTTAAGACTTGTTTCTCCTGCTCATACATTCTGGAATGTAATGCGTTGCCCAACCTACTCTGCTCTTGTACTGAATACATTGTACCACCTTGCTTGCATTTTATGTTCAACTCAAGACATTCTCCAGTTCTTAAATGATCCGAGGCATCATCCTCAGCACTGACTGTTAGTGGTTTGTGGAGAATGGCTGTAGTGCTCTGCTCTGTTCTAAAGAGTTCAGTGCAATTTATGCAAGAAATCAGCATTAGGCCAAACATTCACATGTTGGCAACTCCTCGCAGCACAACCATCCTTGCCACAGCACAAGCAGCTTTGTCAGGATCGCTTTCGAAGTTTGATATATTACAACTTCGATAAACTGTACTATGATGTGTTCCAGCTCCGGCTGATGTGTTCTCATTTGAGTGCTCTCTGGCTTCTAAATTTACGAGTGGCTTGCAAAGCGTGTGATAGGAGTAAAGCAAAAACCGGATACTGTATTACTGCCCTCTCCTGTGTTTCCTCTGATTACTCAGGGAAGAACCCGAGACAGGAACATGAGGCAGACAGAGGTTCCAGTCTTCTTGTCATTTAGAAAGAAAATAGAAGTTTTTTGATATTTAAAAACAAAACACCAACAAACAACTTTGTGCAAGGCTGGAATAAGGAGTCTGCTCAAGCTGAAGGTTGCCTGCACTATGAAGGAAATCCAGCAGAACGCAGTAATGGGGTTTTTGTTTCTTTCCTGTTGACATTTTGCTCTTCCTTTCACTGATCTAGCAAATCCTACTCACTGAAGCACATAAAAATAACATCAGTGGCATAGACAGAGGGGTGAGGAAACAACCACTGTTCTTATATATCTTGAACTTTACTGTGTATTACGTGTAAGACTGGTGGATTTCACATGCTATAGCAATAATGGATTTTGCAATTTCTATTATTTCTTTCCTGTTCCTCCTTTTCATACCAGGAAGTCTGAAGTACATTCTAATATTCTAAAGTTGATGAAATAAAACAGCAGAAATCTTTTAATCACTTATCATAAACATACTATTATCATGTGACTCAGAAGTAGAATTAAGTGATTTAACTTTCCTAATACCTTTTCTAATAAAGTTACTAATTCAAACTTCTATAATCCACCATAACTATTCACTACAAATGATTTGAGCACAACACATACTAAAAATAGAACTTGTTATTACATTCAGACATTGAATCACATTGCTATTGTTTATTGAAGAAGTAGTGTGCTTCAAAGCAACTCTTTATCTTGCATAAAAGGGTAACACAGACCTTGGGGCTAAGGTATTTCACAAATTATTTTGGATACAGCTGTGGATTAAAAAAACAAAGTGATACCTGAAAGGGATTTGCAGCCGTTTAGGTTATCAGGCTGTATTTCATACCCATCTGCACACAAGCATTTGTAGGTTCCATATGTATTGATGCATTGCTGGCTACAGGGAAATCCAGATGAACATTCATCAATATCTATACATGTTTTGCCATCATCCTTCAGAAGGAATCCAGGCCAGCATTTGCACTGGGAAAGAAAAACAAATACATTCATTTTGAATTACTCATTGATTCTGTTTGTTATGTACTTTCTTCTGAATATATATATGTAAACCTTTTCATGTAGTCTCAGTTTTTCAAGCAACATCTTAATTACATTGCTATTTATACTGTGTACAGGCAGACATACCTACATTTATTTTCAACTATTGCTGGTGTGATCCTAAGTACCATTCCCTCCCAAATAACCCTGTAGAATGAGCAATTATTCTTTCTTCCTTAACTGAAGGAAAAGTAAACCACACCTTTTCAAAAGTATGCAAAGGATTCTTCCATTAAAATAATGATGTATGGACCCTTTGGAGTTCTTTATTTTCAAGTACACAGGTGCTTTTTGGTAAAGATATACAGTTTTAAATAATTTTTCTTGAAGTATTGATAACATCTAGCATTCTGTGTAGCAAATACAGTAACGTGAATGAGAACTGTTGAAGCTAATTTTTATTGGGGTCTGATGATCACCGTGGCAAGCTTATCATCTGCAATGTGAACGACGCAAAATACAACTGGGTAGAGCGGTTTTGAAACAGAGGCATAGTTTCATCAATGGAAAACTTTGGGTCATGTTCGCTCCTGTATTCTCTGTATTACCCTCTGCAGAGACCCATGACATGCTTTCCCCACGATGTTACTTCAACAAGGTTTTTGCTGTACCCAACCTAGTCTCCAGCTAGTCTCCAGCTCTCTAGTCTATGGCCTCCCGACTAGGACGTGGTTTCAGAAGTTTGAATACCTTTGGAGCTAAGCCACGTTGGACAGATTTTATTTAGTTCTCAGTGGGCCAATATTCTATTAAAAAGATGAAACGTTTGGGGGTGCAGTTAGGGTTACTTCGGGGTTAAAACCCTGAAAAAAAATCTCTCTTCTATTCTCAGCTTCTGTTTACACGTTAGTGCAGTCAGTGGCTAGGGCTTACACAATACCCAAGAAGTATTCCTCTCTACGTCTCAAGGCCAAAGAGCAGATTCCGGTGATTCAGAAAACACCATCACATGCAGACAACTAATGGTTTTATTCTGCAACTAAGGCAGTTATACTTTGTTTAAATATTTCTCTAAATGTCTTTGACTTAGAAAAAAATTTGGAGAAAAGTGGTATTCCTGCTATTCACTCCTACGTGTTTTCTTTTTTCACAACTGATTTTCAGTGCTCTGTATACATCAGTATGATGTGTTGTATTTAAAGCATTGTATGTTCTTTTCCATAGGTTTAAAGTATGTATTGTACCAGGTTTTTTCATACAATTGGCAATTGTTTGCTTACTGGAAATAAAAATGTGAATGTTCTTACTATGGTAGGTAAGCTACTTCATTACAAGGAAGTACAACACACTGGAATTTTATTATAATCACGCAGTAGTTAAGAAACAGTTAAGAATTAAGAATTTGCATTATATTACACCACATTTTATAATTATTCACCTTGTATCCAACAGGAAGATCCTGACAATCTTGAGAACAGCCACTAACTTTCTTACTGAGGCATTCATTAATGTGGCAGCTTTTCTCATCAGATCCATCACTACAATCTTCTTTATCATCACAAACATCACTTCGAGGAATACACTTGCCATTTTTGCACATAAAAAAAGAGCTGTTACATGACTGCTCTGGAAAACAAAAAAAGAGAACACAACTTTGTGTAGTCTATTAGTATTTGGAATTAATTTTCTCATGGACCAGCTGCAATATGTGCATGTGAGATGAAACAATTGTGTCAAAATTGAATATTCATTTCTTATTGATAGTATTATAATACCTTTTTACATTTCAGTGTCTTTAAAGGTTCATTCCTCTCCTGGAAAATGTGTGAATACTTCAGCTTATTATTCCCTCCTACACATTCGTTTTCATTTAGTTGAGAATACTCTCCATTATCTCTGCACAAAATATAGTTCTATAGTTTGCAAAACTTAAAAAGCATGGCTTCTCTCCTCTGGATGTGCAGGTGTTTAGTAAAATGACTGACTGAATTCTGATGCATTCTTTGTCTGAGGACATGCATACATGTTTTTTTTTCCTGTTTGGCAAAACTTGAATACATTGGCTCAGCTACATTCAGGTTCTTCAAATCAGAACACTTATATTTAAAGCAGGTATGTTGCCTTACCTCAAAGCAAATGAGTGATTTCCACCAAAATTGGTATAAAGGACTGGGCTACTGTACAATAAAGTAATAAGATCTAGACAGAAGAATTGTTTTTTTCAAAAAGCCACAGAATAAGATATGATATACACAGCAGGATTCATTTTCCACTCAAAACCCAGTCAGACAGACCTCAGCAAACTTATGCCAGTAGAAAATATCAATTAAAAAAAAAATCACATTTGATCAGTAATTTACTAACAAAAATAGACCAGTGTTTAATATAGGAAGAACAACCTTACATTGCCTTTTGTATGATCTACTTCTGTGTGATGAGTATATTTAATATGTTAAACATTTTCAGGGCAAGCTATAAATTTTGACAATAACTACATTAATATCATCTTATTTTAGTACTAACAGAATTTATGCATTAATGAACTAGCAGCCACTTACATCATAGGAACTGCTGGCTTGAACTTTGTGAGCTGAGGTTTTGGATGCTGAGGACTGACAACACATTCTCCTTGCGAGACATAAGCAATATTGTCGTGAAAGCACTGGAGATTTAAGCTATGAGGTTTTACTTCTGCCTGTCTACAATCCCAAACCATTGCTTTCCAGAAAGAAAGGTCACACATGTTATTCAAAAAATTAAATACAAACCTGAACTTTGGCATTTTATGTTTATAGGCGCTTCATCAGAATGGTCTGGGCAGTCAAAATCACCGTCACATTGCCACTGGGAATTTAACAGGCATCTTCCGTCAGCACAAGTGAACTCTCCAGGACGACAGTGACGATACCCTAGAAATACAGCAGTCAATGACTTCATACTTTGCTTCATACTTTCGACATAAAATTTTGCATACACAAGGCAACATAAGAAAAAGTATCTTTTGTTCCATAAAGAGATACAAAGCATTACATGCTTATACACGAGTGTTCTACCAACAAAGAAAGAAATCAAATGTCTCTTATGCAGCATAGTCACGGAACAATTCCCACATATGTAAAACATATTTATGCAGCTCTCAATCATAAATACATTTTCTTTTCGGTGTAATTTAACTTTTTGCTATTATTAGGAAATATCTTTCTAACAGACATTTTAGAAATTACTATACCCAACAAATATTTTTGAGATATGCTTTTTACTCTATGCTTTCCCTTTAAAACACGCAGAACACTAATCATTTTAACCAGTCTAAACATGCATTTTCTAAGATGGCCACAAAATCAATATATATAAAATGTATATATTTTCAAAGTTAAAGTGGATTTCTAACAGAAAATTATAATATATAATGAAGTAAAGAAACCACAGACAGGCATTTTCTTCTTAGAACACCTAGAGTGTTTAACCTGGAGTTCAAAACCAACAACGCAGTAGAAAAATTTAGAAAAGTCAGCACAAATTTAGTTTTCTCTATTCAATTTTGAAACATGAAAGTTGAAAAATTCCCCGAGGGAAAATCACCTTCTATTTGTAAGATATTCACTTGTAATATTAATTACAGTAAACCAGCTACTACAAAACTTATGTTCCTGTTTGGGAAAGAAAAGTGTAACTTTTCCTGTATTCTATGTGTATAAAGTCTGCCTCAAGTACTCTGTAGTCCTTTAAAAGAGCCTTGAAAGCAAGCCTTGATTTAGTTTAAAACTCAACAACAACAACAACAAAGGTTATAAAGTAAGAATTACCTAGCATTACTCGTTCTGATTATAAAGAATGATTTTGCAACATTTAAAAAAAAATATGCTGAATTCTGCTTAACATTCTTTACTCTTGATTAAAAAATGCAGATTTTAAGCTCCAAAAATTTGATTTGTCCATGAAATAAATCCAAATTATAATAACTATTGAAGCTTTAACTACTGAAGCTGTGAACATCTGAGATGAGCACTCATAACTCTACTTTCTAGAAGTAGTTTGGTCTTTTTTTCTAATTATTTTATTTCCTGCTATGTAGTATAGTTTTTTTCTGGTAGCAGATGGAGATGTAACATTTGACAGTCTGGGATGAGATATCCCTCTCCATCAAGAGCTTTAAACCTCTTGTATATCTTTAGTAGTCATTTAGAAATGTGTTAATGTACTATTTTCAAAATGCAGTATGTTATTACCTCAATTACAAACATTACTTGGAATTAAAATAATTCTGTGGTCTCCTGAAGGTTTGTGGTTTTTTTCTCTTTTTTACATAGATCATGCTTGAAAGAAGATAGGCTGACTTAATAAGGAAAAAAAGGTGAAGCTTTTTGGTTGTCTGAGACACCTTTGAGTGGAAGTTTTTACTGACCAACAGCTTTGCCTCGCGTCTGCAGCATTTCACAAGCATGTCATCATCAGAACGGTCATTATGAATGTGCAGAACAACGGCCTCTGCTTAATATTGCCTCTGCTCTGGGTGACAGGACATAAAGAAACTGGAAACTGAAACCAGAAAATCCTTCCTGTTCCTGTATTTGTCTTTTGAGTAGCCACATAAACAAAGTATTTCATCTTCTTGATGAAATTTCATATTCTTGAATGGAATTCCTAAATTTTTTTTTTAACATTCAAGAGCATAAGAAATACCTTAGAGGATGAGACAGGGGCTCATCTAGCTCAGTATTCTGTCTCTGACTGAAGCAAGAGGAGATGCAATTTAGGGACAATGTATTTTGTTCTCACGCTCTCCCCAGCTTGAACTATTGCTATTTGTTTGTTTACTAGTGATTAATTATTAAGATTTCATAAAAAAGACAGGATTATACAATGGAATCAAAACTTGCCTCAAAGAAATTTTCAGGGATTAGAATAATTGTGAACTTTTAAAATCTTTTTAGATGCAAATTCAGATACAAGTAAAAACCGGTTACCCCAATAACCTGTCCCATTTGTATATTATATCTGAATAATACTCTAGAAAAAACAAGAAAATATACCTTTAAATGATACAGATGAAAAAAAAAATCTAGATTTTTAAATGGATTCCCTTAATTCTGCTTTTAGGAATATATTTCAAACCAAATTTCATCCCATTCAGTAGACTGGCTGCTGAAAAGTATCTTTTTTTTTTGTTTTATATCAAGATGCAAATGTCTAGCTGTAGAATTTAATAGAGCTATGATTAGGCTACCTAGTTTGCAGTCAAATCAGAAATCACATGTTTAAAATCTCGGGGAATTACGCGGTTATTTTTACATCCTGACAACACCTTGAAAAGTCTGTTTTGGAATTTGATTCCTACCCTCTAAGAGTAGTTCCCTTTCTCATAAAAGAATGTAACCCTTTCCTAAAATTACACTATAATGAGTTTACCATACTAGTCACACACTAAGGCGAGTATTTGATTACCAGCTAACAGAAAATTGCATTGGAGCAGTGCAACACATAACAAATGCTGCTGTAGATTTCCATTTACTCAGTAAAAATTAAATAGAGCCAGTGCCTGAAGGCAGGTCCATACTACAATTAGATCAGGAGTTTGTACATCCTCTGCTTCTGTTGCTGTTTCCTCCTTCTGTCTCTTTCCAAAACTCTGTCAAACCATCACTATTTATTTCTATTTTAAGAGACCATGCATGTGTATGATGCTATAGAAAACAAATGAAATACACCAGCAAGAAATTATAAGCATGTAGAAAAAATTGCACCTATTTCTGAAGTTTGTGACTGTTTAGTTCTAAATACTTATTTAGGAATTGAAGACTGCTTCCAAGTAAAACCTGATCAGAAAGGTTCTCCTACTCCCCCCACCATTCCACTTGATCATACAGTGCTAAATAGAGGAACAAACCCATAATGAACCACTTTCTATAAAGGGTTCTGGCATGCACAAACGATTACTAACGGAGGAAATAGTTTACGGTTTCATTATTGTGTGGGTCCACTCTCACAGCTGCCTTTTGGCAAAAGGGCCTGGATAACCACAGCTGTTAAGAAAGCAACGTGAGTATAAGAGCGTGTGCTTCGAAGCGGGCAGGATGGGCACACCAGGATGAGTTGCATACCTGACCTCATGGAGAGCTACAGCCCTCTGTGGGTTCGTGGGCACGCGTACTTGTAACCCCGTGTCCCGGGCTGGGGCAGAAGGCGCACGTAACTCTGCTCTGTGTGTGTCTGTGTGTTCAGAATATTTTGGGACTAGTTATAAAATGGTGTTTAAAAATGCATAAGATATATCAACATTTTGCAGGTGTGATTTCCTCATCGCATTGCTGCTATTGATACTGAATGTACGGTTCGCTGATTTCCAATTAGTTATCTGTCATTAATAAACCAATAACCTGCTTCAATCCTGATTTGGTTTAAACTAAATGAACTAAGCAGTTTTTCCCCACAACAGCTTATTGTTGCACACTGCTCCTTTCAAAACACCGTGTAGTTTACATAAGTGAAAAGCAAATGGAGTTTGCTCGGAAAGGTGTGTTTGTTCCCTTCTTTCTTCAAGCATCTAGAAGTCTATGCTGGCAAGCGGTGTGGCGCAGTAAGGGAGGAGCAGTAGGATGAAACAGCTGGTAAGGAGAACCCAATATCCACACTAGATGCATTTCAGGATTTTACCTCACACCAGCTCTCTTCTCCTCTTGTGGACTTCATGCCCACTCCTAGCTGAATTATATTAGCTGGCTCAGCTTCAGAGGTTTTTACGTGGTTTTTTTCCTATCAGTTCACTTGCTTTGACACTGCTCTCTGTGAGCCAAAACACAGTATGTGGGGGTGAGTGGGAGATTCGCTTCAAAGGGGCTCTCCTGACCTGACCTATCTCATGTTGATGTGGCAGGAATGGCTGCCGCCTCTTAAGTACCAGCCTGCTTCTGGTGAGCACAGAGAGAAAAAGGACAATTTGGGGACTGCCCAATTCATCACAGGAACAGATTTTTTCCATGTCATATACAGTTCTAAGTGATGTTGATGAAATCTGTTCTTTGTATGACCAGCAAACAAATAAGCTCTTATTTGCTACACTATAGCCTTTTCCTACAATGTTCCATTACGTGTTTGACTCAAACTTTACATGAAAAATTTTACTAAATGCAAGTACCAAACAGGCTGTTTCTTACAATCTTTGGATGTCTACTTGCATCGTTTATGCACATACACTCCTCAGGCAGTGTGTACAATAGAAGTGCCTAAAATACATAGCTAGCTATCTTCTGCTGTGGTTCTCATCTCTTGAGCACATCTAATAGAGTAAATAAGCAATATAGATTTTAACTGCACAAAATCAGTCATGACAATCAATAACTTGCTTGTTTGGACAGAATATTTGTTTTGCATTTTCCATAAATATTATTTAGATAGATGGATGTTTCTGAGTATGGCTTAGATATACTGTACAGACATTCACATAATATAAGAAACCCTAAATTCATATGAATGGCAAAAATTAAACATTCACATATGGCTTTAGTTGGTATCATTTAACTGCAGCGATAATCATGACAGAGAAGTTTCATTATTTGATAGAAAAAAATGTATAGAGACAAAGATATAAAAATATACATAACGAACAAGAAATTATAGACTGCACATTTTTAAATTCTGTTAAATGCTATTAGCAATCAACTGTAAGTCACAACTATAGCAAATAATTTGTCATTGTAGCTCCAGCTCCAAGTTAATACCAAGTTGTATTCATTAACGCATAATTTAAAATTTAACATTAAAACAATTTTAAAAATTGAAGATCTTTCTTTTTCAATAGTGACTTAAAGTAACAGACCTTGCAGAAGGCCTTAGAGTTAACAGTCTGAAATTTTTCTGTTTACTCTACTTTTGTTATACTTGCCACATTCCAGAGATTCATCTGATCCATCTCCACAGTCATCATCATGGTCACATACAAACTGTTTGGGAATGCAGACTTTGTTATGGCACATGAAAGCATTCTCGTCACAAGTGTTATTAGGAGCTAAGGAAAATACAGTACATAAAAATAAATGAAATTGAGAACAGTAAGATATATAGCCATTTTCTTACAGAAAGACAAAATGAGAGTAGTTAGTCTGAGAGGATTCAATGGAAATAACCATAACTTTTGATTCATACAAAAAGCACCACAAAATTCAATAGCATAAAAAGCTAATCATCACCACAAAGATAGCTAAAGAAGTAAGGATAGCTAAAATCTCCCTGTAATCCTCCTCTGTAATCTCTAAATTCTCTGTAATCTCTAAAATCTCTGTAATCTCTGTAATCTCTCTGTAATCCTCTCTAAAATCTCCCTCTCTGTAATCCAAGACAGAAAGGCTTCAGAAGTTGATGATGTCTACAGCTAACCGAAGGTCTGCCTCTGAAGAAAAGAACATTTGGGAGGTAGAGGTGTCCTTCCTATGTTACTCTGCTCCTGAACAAAAGCTCTTGAAAATCCATAAATACTCAAAATATAACTCAGCCTAGTTGGTAAGTCTATGAATATGCTATACGAATATGCATTCTGTGGAGAGAACATATTTCAATATTTTTAACATATATCATTTTTATATACATTAGTAAAACAAAACCCCTAATGAAACTACTACTGAACTCCTGACACTTTTAATAGAAATGTATCTCAGAAGACTGGGACTAATAGTTTATAGAGCAAGAGATGTCAAGATCTGAACAATTAGCCAGAATAAATTGGAGACAGAAGTGTGTCTCCCTTTTTGATACACAACCTCCCTGACATGCAGCAGCTTTTTCTTCAGGAAGAGGAATAAAAATGCATAGTCAATAATGTGCTAATTTTCATTTGTAAACATGCTGTATAATGTCTATGACGTGACAAACATACTGATCTTCAGCTGGTGTGCCTCAGTATATATTAACAAAACCTGAAGATGTTAGGCTGATTAAAACATTGCCGGATCCTGGTATGTATGCTCACATATGGTCCATCAATCTTTAGTAACAATCTTGACAATATAAGGGTATGATACTACAGACATAAACAGCATCTGGATATTGTAAAGGCAGAAGTACCAGGAAAAGAAATACTATACGTTTTGAACACGCAAACATACCACAGCCTGCTGTCGACAGTTCATCACTTCCGTTAGGACAGTCTCTTTCACCGTCACAAAGCCAGTGCTGGGGAACACAGGCATGGGAGCCTAAGCAACTGAACGTATCTGCTGCGCAGGTCACTGAACCTGAAAAAACATTACATGTGAGTGCTGAACATGTTCTAACTGATTTTTTTTTTTTTTATGGGTAATGACTGCGTAAGGGTTTTTTTATTTTAAAATAAAGCTGAAAGAAGATTTTGTTCTGCACGGTACGATAAACATACTGGCTAAGACTGTATTTTACAGTAAAATGTTGACAATCTACTATTTCTTCCATTCTTTCCATTTAGTCAGCCTCTTAATTTTCTGCAAGGAAATTTAATTTACCATACTTCATGAAAACTATCCAACAGAACAACTTTTCAAATCAATTTTGGTCTCTATGTTTGACTGCATGTTTGGACTGACTGAACAAAGGAACTCATCTTGTAAACCGTGTAATCCTCACATCACCATATGCTATGCCAGGATGCTAAAGGTATTCAAAACTTGCATGAGTCAGCCCCATGTGGAAGAGAACAATGTGCACCAAGTACAATGGTAGTGGGAGTAAGAAAAAGCCTGACAGTTCTACTGCAAGTAACTCAACATATTGTTTATTTGACTAATATTTTTTTTAACAGGTTTTTCTCCACATAAGAATATTATATCCTAGGATTAATTTTATTCTGTTTGAAGTAAACTCTTGCACGATCAATCCCTTAATGTATTCTCTTATCTAAGTTAGATATATTTCACTAAAAAGGATACAGTATTTTCTGCTAATTTTAATTAGAAATTAATAAAATAGTAAAACAAATTTTAAAATTTGATTTTTTTGTACTATTTATGCAAGAGAGACAACTTTTGTTTACTTATACTCATTTGCCATTTTTTGATACTTCTGAAGTTAAACTTCATATTCAATAAATATTGATTTTGTAAGACTGAAAAATCTGGAGTCATCTTGATCTCTCTTTTCTTCTTGCAATTCAGATCTGCCTCCTGTTCCTAAGAGGAAACAGGGCCTTAACTCTCCCCTCTTCATGACTGGTGTGGATTCTTCCCTCTTCAAGAGATGGCCTACAATTTTATTGCTAGGCTTCCTTCTAATAAGAGATCTACAATGTATTGCAAGTCAAGCTATCAAAAGAAGTAATTCTGAACAACCTTAAAAGAAAAAAAAAAAAGAAAGGTATGTTGTAGTGACACTTTGCAATTTGCTGGCCTTTGTTTTCCCCCTCCCTTTTTCTATTTTCTGCTCTAAGTTTCCTGTTAAGTTTCAGGCCTGGATGTTTCTTAGGGTTTCACATATGGTAGTCCCAGACGAGGTGCTTGTCTTCTCATTTCACACCTTCTCCCTTTCCTAGGGGATCGAGGCAGGGAGAAATCTTCCCTGTCAAACAGACATTGCCTCCAACTCGCCAGTCCTCAGAATGACCTAAATACTATGAAAAGATGTATTGTAGATGGATGTCAACTTGAAGTTAATGTAGTAATTCATTCATATTTTGCCATTTTAGAACAGTATAATTTCCACCTTCATCCTTTTCATTTGTTGGCATTTCTACATCTGTGTTTGATTAAGAAATTACTTTAACAAACCACAACTCTGAATATAAGCTGAAGAGATTTCTTCTCTGTCTACTTAACATTTCCAGTAAAGTTAGCAACAATATTTTTACTGTGGTTTCACACAGGAAATATAGAATAAAATACTCTTTGTTGAATGGACTTTAAGTAAGAGGACTTTTGAAAAGGAACAAATATTTAAGGGTTAGAAGTGGAAATTTTAAAAAGAAAATCTTAAAATACAGCCTAGATAAGGATAGAACCAATGTATAAAATACCATGAAATTGTGACAATATGACTTGACACAATGTGATTTTCCTTTGAAAAGAATTCACTAACGCATTTCCAGTCAACCGAGCTCCAGAATGGAAGTAAAATTTTCAATTCCTTATGGAATTTGAAGGGTTTGGGAATTTCAGAGGAATATTATGCAATAATGCTTATGACTGTTTATATAAAAATTTAAAGGGAATAGGAGAAAGAGCTGGGGGAAAAAAAAAAAACAACTTTAGAGTCTTCAAGCACCTACCACTGAAATGTAAAACTCCAGTAGCAATACAGGGGTTTTACCTCAAGGATGGGAATTGGAGAAAAGTTTGGTTCTCCTTTTGCCCATGCTGGTGTGCCATTCATATCTTTACTGATAGACTACACAAAAATCATACAGTCCCCATAAAAAAGCATCTAGCTGCTGGCTGGAGGGGGCTGGGCGAGGATATTCTCTAATACCCTATCCTTAAAGCACATGCTCTTTGAAGATGCTGTACTTGTTCCCTTTCCACCACCTTCTTGGATCAGTTGGTCTCTTTCAGTATGTGTGATCTGACACAATACAGAACTAAAATTATTCTACTTACCACAAATAGCATCACTCTCATCTAAACCATCTCCACAGTCGTCCTCACCATCACAAGTCCATTGCTTAGAGATGCATTTATTTGCAGAGCAAGCAAATTGATTCCATGAACAAGATGAATCTAGGAATGACACCAGTCACTGCATTTGTTAGGTTCACACCAGCACTGCCTTCCCTGTAGTTTCTAGCATAGTTTAGGAATCTCCACACTGTTCCTTTCTGTCCTCCCAATTTTAGTGTATTAAAATACTGAAACACAGTATAATCCTAATCTTGGTATTCAGGATGTTACCGGGTTGTCTAAGAGTTTGCATTCACCAATACATTTATAAAAATAAATAAATAAATAAATAAATAGTAAAACATTCAAAATGCTTACATTCTAATATTTTTCAACATTTTGCTAGTCGGATGAGGACAAACACTTTAAAAACATAAGTCTGGTTTGTGTATTTCACGTGGATGTTATAACTATAATTAATTGCTTTATTCTGGTAGTAGGACAGAGATGGCACAGTTCAAATTTTCCAACACAGCCTTCCTCTTGGTTTTGCAGTATTTAATTGCATCTTTAAGAGATTTAATGTTCTCTTCTCTCACAAGAGAAACTGTTGTGTGTTTGCATTCTGTTGTCCCATTTACACTTTTGTATACATTGAAAATAATGGCATGCTTCTGCGTTTCAAAATCGGTCTTCACAACTGTTCTAAGTAAGTGCTACTATTATGACCTTTCCTGAAAACTTCAAATCATCTGCTTTTCCTAGACTTCTTTTTTTAAGAGTAAAATTTATTTTGTTTTAACTGATGACAAATTTTAATATTAACAATAAAAAGAATGTTAGGTAATACAATCTGAATTTAAAAGTAGAGTGTTGTAACAACTATCTCAACATGGGCAAGAGCAATAAGTAAGGAAAAAAGAATGTACTAAAGCCCGTTCCCTCTCTACCACAAAAATTGGCTAATAGGTATTACAATATTGCATATAAGTATGTGTGTGTAATAAAACCTGGAAACATAAACACTGAGTCAACACAAAACCTTCTGATTTTCACAGTGTACAGCAGTCGCTAATTTTGAAGTTATAAGATGTATGTATATAATGTAAACTGCAAACCAAACATGGAAGCATGTTAATGGAAACTGGGTCATGAAGAGACTAACATGTAACTTTCAATCATGTTAAGTGGTAAAGCAGAAAGGAAAAAAAAAAGGAATATACAAATTCCAGGTTTTATTTAAATGGGGAAGAGGAAAATTTGATACTGCTTTTGCTGTTCTGCTACAATTTAACTATAGAAATAATTTGTTCAAGTAATCCTTCGTTCAAGTAATCCATACAATTATAAGTTAAAAGACCAGCTCTCACTATGAGCAAAACCAACCTGCGTTGCTCCTCAATTAGTGTTTAAGAATCTTAAAAGATCTGAGACAGAATGGACCCTTAATCTGGTTCACAGTTTCTGCTGCATTTTATTCTCATCACTGTTGTTGTTATTTTAAATAATTATACCTGTATGGCTTCTGATGCAAAGAAATGTCTATTTTTATGTCATAAAGGGCTCTTTTGGTTACTTCCTGCTGGGGTCACACAACATTGATATGAATTGATTATATCTATAAAACTGTCCTAATGAGAAAAAAAATTGATAGGGCTTTCATTCTGGCATGAGGTAGGGTTTAAAATATTGGCAGCATGAAGTATTAGAGAGTTGAATCTGAAAAAGTAGTATTAAAGACCTTTTTATGTAGCTCTAGATTCAATCTCTGAGATATAAATGCACACTTCTTTCTGTTTTCAAAGTGCATTAGTGATTACAGAGATACAAATAAGATAAAATGCTCACCACAGTGCAATTCATCTACTCCATCCTCACAGTCTTTCTGCCCATCACAAAGCCAGGTGGTCAGAATACATCTTCCACTAGGACAACCAAAATAATTTTCTTCACATGTGGGTTTGTTTTGAACTGTGATAAAATAAAGAATGTAATGTAAAATGGTCTCTACTAGTATGATTAGGAGCCTAATACATTTCTGCTAAATTTCTGAATTCTAATGGACAACAAAGTGTTTATGTCTAAAAATGAAAAAAAAAACCAAACTATTTATATTATTTAATTGTGCTCATACAAATTAGAAAATAGTGATAGCTAAGTAGTTTAGGGAGCTGAAATACTTCATTTATTTAGAGAAGAACCAGAGCCCAGCTTCAACCTAAATTAAAAGGACCTTTAGAGGAAAGTGGTTTAGTTCACGGGTTTTAAGCTCAGGTAGATCAACATTGCTTATTGTTTTACACCAGCTGAAGAAATTGCCCTTCTGATCTATCTGCCAGCACCTACAAGATAACCTAACCGTGGCAGTATTTTGTTCACATTCACTGGGATAAGCTACAAATCTGATGCATGCACTGACTAACTGGAGTTATACCACTGATGCTGGAGCCAGAGATTTAGACTTTGTCACAAATGAAGAAGTTGTTCTTCCTCGTCTTTTTTCTTTGTAGAGCGTGAAAATCACTTAAGATTTTACTTTTATGAATGCTTAGAAAACAGATGTGAGGAAAGAAAACATACCATATATTTAGTTTCATGACATAAGCACAAATATTAGTCTAATGAGTGGCACAGGCTATTTTCAAAATCTCAAGTAAGGTCTTTGCCTGGGAAAACCCTAGTTCCAAGCACTGGAGATCACTGAAGCTCTCTGCCAAGGGTTCCATTACTCCTTTAATATATTGGGGCTATTGACACTGTTTTTATCTCCCCTTCCCCCACAAAAGGAAGTTAAAGTTATCATATTTATGGCTTCTACAGCTGTATGAATAGAAAAAAAGAATAAAGAAAGAAGTGGGACGTCTATGATGACTGGGTAGATATTAAAGATTGTCTAAGTATAGCCAACCCTAAATGAATATTTTGCCTTAATTTTCTGTAAGAACAATGATACTGAACAAAGACTATTAATGGGAATTATCATATTCATAATAGAAACAACACTCAAAAACTTAATGTTCCAAAGTTGGTCAGTTTTGAATGAAATGGCAAAGGAAATCACATGTAGGTTGAACTGGAATGGTATTGCTTCCAAGTAAAGGGAGGAATGATCCAGGCAATTAGTCACACATTAAAATGATGGAACTTTTTGGCACACATTTGAAAGACAGAATAAAGTAATACAAATAAATGGACGATGGAATAAAATGCAACATTAGTTTACTTATGCAACATTAGTTTACTGAAGCTATAGCACACTGCCCTCAAAATCTTATTTGGTATGGAAAAAAAACCCCTATAAACAAAGGAAATACAGTAAATCTAAGCTATTTTGAGCTCAGTGAAGCATTATATACAGCAAATTCTAAAGAATTATTAGATAATCTGGAGAATATAGAGAATAGAATGCAAACTGTAATTTAATACGCATCTGGCTTACAGGGAGGATGACAGTTCTTAATGTCAGGTTGATTGACATTGGTGCTGAAGTTCTAGGTTCCTTCTGGATCCTGGTAATATTTTCATCAATAAAGTTGGCAAAAAATATATAAGAATTCTAACAGAAGCTTTTGGTGACCCAATGGGCTCATCACACATAAAACCAGAATATTAAATGGGAATAATCAGATGATGGTAAAAACTAGTCTAGCAAAAATTGGATGGTAATTAACAACATAAAATCAAACGTAAATATTTATTTTTACTAAACAATAATTCTTAGAAGAAAGAGAGAGGTATTGGTCACAGGAAGACAATTACAATCTAGCATCGTACAATCTACAATTATGAAAACAAACATAAACAAAATTTTAAAAGGTATTTTCACTGATACAAGGCAAAAGCAAGACTTCATCTGATATACTGGATACTGGTCTGGTGCATTCAAGAGAGATGCAGGTTGAGATGACTAAGATGACAGACAGATATCCCTGTCTTGAAAGCAGGAATACTAAAATGCCTTGGCTTAATTTGCCATTCAAGTAAAGAGTAAGGATATGATTATTGAAGGACTACAAGGCCCTTCTCAGCATAAGAACAGCTATAAACTGGAATACATGTAGACTAGAAATTAAAAGAATGAATGAGGTTCTGGAAGATGACAATAATAGGAATACTATGAGCAAAAAACACTACTAATTTTTAATTCTATAGACTTTTGTATAAAAGCTCAAGGTGCAGGAGAGGAGATACAAGCTTGACATCCCCAGAGTCTTTTTACTAGAGCACTGTCTTCAGTTTGAGCAGAATTTCATAATATGGGCCTAATCCTGCAAATATGTATCAATGAACCTGTGTTCATTAAACTATTCTCATTCTAAATACAGTTTATCACTTATTTATTTGTAGGTATGTTTACATATTGTACTTAACATTCTCAAACTTAAATGAGGGGTTCTGAATAATAAAGGAGCAAACACATCAATGTCATCCTTCATTAGGTAAGAATTTAATATTGTGAATAATTAATTGGTTAACATGAAATATGGTATTAAATGTCTCAATGATGGGGTTAAGGATTGTATAATCCCTAAAAAAATCCTACAACCCCAAACAAATTAGAAAATAAATATTTATTCATAATACAGCTAGATATTTATACTCATTTTTTGTTAAGAAATTGATTTGGTATAAGACTTTAGAATTTAGAGTAACCCAAATAACCTATGAAATAACAGAAAGCAGATGCTAAAACCATGATTATGAGATAACGAGCATTTCTCAAGACTGCAGAAGAGACTTGCACAAAAGCACTATATTCCTGCATGAGGGGTCTTTCCCTCCAGTGCTACTAGATAGGTTCAGAAGGCAAAACTATTTAAACATGAAAAACTTATGTTAACTTCTGAAGTTCATTAACACTTTACTCTGGTCATTCCGATAAAAATTACATGATAAAGTCTCAGGAATGTAGAGGCTTTCCTTCAAATTTATATATGCATATATCTTGAAAATGTATGTTTCTAACATGTTAGCATTCTGCCTTCGCATGAAAAACTGTCAGATGAGAAGTTGAAAAAAAGAAGACTTTAAAATGTCAAGTAAGTTTGCTTCTTGTTTCTGTCATGTAAGATATTTACCTCAGTTCTTCTTCTTGTTATTGGGTCTTTGCCTATCTCTATTGTAATAAGTTTTTCATATGATTCATTTTCCAAGACACTAAGTTTATGATTTTTTTTTTCCTACATGTCATAAGGGTGTAATGTCTTTCCCACAGGAGAGCAGAAAAAGACAGGGAAAACCTAGAAAAGTACCACAATCTCCAGCTGTAAATACCTCTTCTTTTTCTGGAAGCCTACAATCTCAGCCCTGGGACTGGGACTTAAATGTACCATGATCTCTTTGTACTGGTTGAAGACCAGAACAATCACAAAAGCAATAACCCTGGATTCTAACCTGGCAGTCTAACCCAAGTACCTCAACAAAATAAAAGAGAAAGTTAAAAAAGTAAACAAGAAAAGAAATATCACCCTCTAAAGTTGTAGCTAATAAAAGTTCCCAAGTGATTGTGCTGAAGCTTGATGAGCTTGACATTTTAATGACTGATGTTTTACTTAAATAAAAATTATTAATGACAGACCTAACCTTGAGGAAATAGAAAGCCAGACATTACAGTTTTCTTCAGAGAAATGCATTAGTAATTTGTAATAATTTGCATAATCTAATGAAATATAAAATAAAGATCAGTGAAAAAAACTGCATTCAGCATTATATTAATCTCTGTATTAAATAAAACAGTATTGACTGAATAAATATTTTGCAACACAATTAGAAAAAAGAACCAGAAATATAGGAATATATTTTTCAAAAAAAGTTAATTATTTTTTTCTTTTTTCTTTTTCACAGTTACCTGGGCATTTTAGTTCATCTGTATAATCTCCACAGTCATTAGATCCATCACATATCCATTCTGGCAGTATACAAAGTGAAGTCGAATTACAGCTAATAAATCCTGAAGATTTTATTCCAAGTTTATAGAAGTAAGCACAGTTTGTATTATCTGGAAAGAGACAGTAAATTACTATGTCACACCTAATACAGATTGAGAGCCTTATAGTTTGGTTTCCAGGTTTAGGTTGAGTTTGCGCAGACCCTGCAGCTGCTGGTATCCAACCAGTAATGACTATGAATTAACTGCTATATAACAAGGAATAATCCTGGAACAGATGCTACAATGAAGCACAGACAAACAGGAACTTACTACAGTTCTTTTCATCTGAAGCATCTGCACAATCAATGATCTGGTTGCACTGTGCTGATTTTCCAATGCAAATCCCATCTGCACAACGGAATTCTGTTGAAGCACACGTTGAATCTATAACATATGGTTATAAAAGATGTAAATTTGTGTACTAAACAGACTCTTCAGATGCATATTATATGTATGGCGTTTAAACCTTCTACCTTTTAGGATGAGGCATTCAGAACACACTGTACCTTCCATAGCTAAAAATTCAGTAGAAATATAAGGTCTAATAAACTTGAAAGCATAAGCTTCTAATTTTAAAATTTATTTTTTGAGCCGAAGAGTCTCTCTCTAGATAATTCAACTCTATTTGAGATAGTCACCATGTGAGGAAGGAAGAAGCACTTCCAGGACCATCTACACATCTCTCAGATTTCTTTCAATGTAACACCAGGCTGGGATTTTTGCCTGTATGCTTTTCTCTCTACTCGTATTCAGCTAAATGATTAAAAACCATACAGTGCTTTCAAAAAAATGCTAGTTGCTACAGCTACATAGGTTTTATATATTGTGGAATAATTTCCCCTCCAGTCTTTCTGAATTGTAACTAGAGGATTTGTGTTGTCTGCTAGCTAGACTTTATTAATTTGCTGATGCACAGATATAAATATTAATGTTTTAAGACATAAAAAGAAAAATAATTCTGATATAAAAAGGAGAATAATTCTGGTAAGTTTTGCAAAGGACACAGACATTGCCATGCATCTGAGAAGCAAAGAAATAGAACACTAGCTACTTCAAAGAAGCAACAGTGCAGCAGATGCAGAGAAGAAATCACCCATCTTTCAACATTTCCATCTGTGGTAAAGGTACTCGCTCATTTATTACTTCACAGAAGAAGCAGTAATTGTATTTTCTGAGTTTTCCATAGCCAAAACCAGTCTCCTTCTAGAGGACTGTAGGTGTAAACCAAAATCGGTCTTCATGTCCATCCCAATATATGCTCTCTCAAACATACCAGTGTGCACCTGCTCGTTTTTGAATTCTAACAAAACAAATCCCAGCACCTGTAATTCCAATAAAGTTGTATGCATTTTCTAGCTACTTCTATTTACATACTAAGTATTTACAGAGCAACATTCTGAAATCACCTTGGAAGTAACTGTCATTTACCTTTACAGTCAAATTCATCAGAGTTGTCACCACAGTCATTTGCTCCATCACACACTTTGTTACTTGAAACACAGCGACGATTAGAACATGGCTTGAAACCCTTCCGACAGGCTCTGTTTTCTGGAAAGTTAAGTACAAGCACATAATTCCACTTAGACACTTGATAGATAATAAAAATAGCCTTACATTAAAACCAGACAAACATTCCAGAAAAAAACATTTCAAATGAAAATGCATTTGAAGCTACAGGAAAAACTTCAGAAATTGTTCATTTATTGTCCAGCAGAACTTAGACTGATAAACAGATAAAGAATAATAAATGAAAGCACGATGAGAAAGAACGAAAGAATGACAAAAAATGAAAAAGAAAAGCCTAATTCCCAATTTTCATTATCTCATGGTATAAAAAGCCCATGTGCTTTAAATGCATTTGTTTAGACACACTTTTGTCAGGCATGTGACAATGTTTGCATATAGCATCAATAATTCTACCATATAGAATGAAATATACCAAATTTCACCTAAACCAAATTAGGAATAAATGGGAGTAAAATAACAAAAAATATTAGCAGAAAAGTTTCTGGATTTCTGAATATCAATACTGTAAGTGTTCTGCTCAAGTAAGTACACTATTGAAGAATGTAAGAATTTTAGATATGTTGATATCTTTGAAAATTCCGGAATTATTTACTACAGCCCTAACCATTGTAGAAGTCATGCCACAATAATAAATAAATAATGTTCATTGGATTAGTTAATCAATAATAATGACTCCAGCATCCTGTACTTTATCAGATTCTGAAAACAACATACTGTATATGACCTAGTGCATGACAGAACCACAGTTCTTCCTGCTTTTTCCAATGTATAGCAAAAAGTTCAGTATGGTTGATTTAAATCAGGCAAAATGTACACCATCACACTACAAATTAATATAATGTCCTTCATGAAATTATGTGGCAAATCCATGGAAAGACAAGTTGTTGGATCTTGCATTTTTATTTTTTCAGTATTGTAGAATAAAGTATAAAATAGTTTTAGCAGCTCAGTAAACCTCAAACCTATACTGACACATAAGGCAACTTCTTTGGAATGACAAGAATGAGTATTTTGAGATTCCTCACCAGCTACAACTTTCGTATTTATTCCCAGATGACTTTCTATTCCTTCAACCTACTCTCGTCTCCTAACAAAGTAAAAGAAACTATATGAAATATTAGTCTTTCTTCCATGAATTGTGGATGAAATAAACGACTATAATTGATAGTAAAGGCAAAGAGGTTTAATCTATATAAAAATATAGCTGACTGGGTTTTTTGGTGGTGGTGTCGGTTTTGGGGTTTTTTTGGTTGGTTCTTTTTTGTTGTTGTTGTTGGTTTGTTTGTTTTTTTAATTACTTCTTATGTCTAAGCAAGATGCATACATAAATACAAATACGTCAACACATACTTAGTAAAGAAACCTAAGAAGGAATTCACAGACATGTGTCATCTACTTTTCAGTGATTTGAAGCTGTCACTTGTAATTCAATGGCCTTTCCCCCTGGTAACTAGAAGAGTTTTGTAGATTCCAGATTCTTAGTTCCTTGTCTGATGTGTTTTCTTTTTTTTCAGATTCAAACAAACCAACCTCCTTAGTTATCTACATGTAGATGATCTGATGGAATGTTGCTATTAGTTTTACATGACACAATCAAAGCAATTATCACACAGAAGTCTGAAAGCTAACGGGGAACAAATTGAAGATGAAAGAAGAAAAAAATTTACATAGTATCAGTTGCTGTACTCCGATCGTTGGTGTTACTTTTTGTAAGGAAAAAGAAAAAAGAAGAAAGCTATTCCATTTCTTTTTTCCAGTATCAACCCTGACTGTTATTCCAGTATCAGCCTTGGAGTTGGACTCAATGATCCTTATGGGTCCCTTCCAACTTGAGATATTCTATGATTCTATTAAAAAGGCAGAGGTGAACTCCAGGAATTAAAGCAGACATTTTCATAAAACTATAGAGGTGGCAGGTATAAGCATAATGGATGGGTCTGAAATGACACGGAATTGTTCATATCGGAAACAGAGGAGATACCAAGGCTGGGATATGAATATACAGAACAAGACAAAGGCCAAGACTTACAGGCACACAGGTAACAAGGAGATTCACTTAACATGCAGGATATATGAATTCACTAAGGTGACCCAGTGATTTAGGAAAATTATTTGAACAGTAGTGTTTTAGACACTGCAGCAGGCAAATTCAGTTGGACACAAAAAACCTAGAAGTGACTCAGTTAGTGATTATTAGGGAAAAAAAAAAAAAAGAAAAGGAAGGCTAGAATCCCTTGGGGAAAATATGAAAGTAGAGTAGACAACCTTGTGCCTAACTTGTTGCAAGATGCAGACTGATTGGTGGGAAGAATAATGATATTATAAACTTAAAGAGAAAATTGAGTGGAAAGATTTCTATTACACAGCCATTTTTGTATTTTATGCTACTTCTATTCACAATCAGAGAAAATCTTATTAAATATGGAAAACTAAATCAAAATTGCTAAATTAAAGCTGAAAATACTCAATTTTTCATCTTTGAAAAAGCAGCTAGCTGTGGTTTTCCTTATTTTTGTTTTAGAGACAGAAATATAAGAACATCTGATATTATTCTTTAAAATATGTCAGCTAATACATGAAGTTTGCAAGAAAAATATATTCAGGTATAAGTAATTCTATCCATATAATGTCAGGGGTTTTTTTAATGTGCGAGTTGGCATTTTCTTCTTGTGCATCTTGGCAAGCAGTTGGTATGAGTAAGTAGAAAAGTCACAGAGGAACCAATATAAGCATGTATAACCAAAATAAGAATGTGAAGGTGAAATGTCTGGAAATACTTACCACAGTAGAAAAGTTTCTCATCAGACTTGTCCTTACAATGAGCAATGCCATCACAAGTCAGCTGATAATCAATGCATTCACCATTTCCACATTCAAACTCAGAATAAAGGTTGCAAGTAGAATTTTTAGCTAAAAATAAAACACATTAACATGTAATGTTTAATAACTTTTACACTTAGTGAAAATGAGAAAAATGTTGGCTGCATTTAAAATATCTCCTACATGTTTTTTGAAAACCTAAGTACAAACAAACCCCACCATGGCATCAGAACGTAAAAGCTTCTACAGAGTGGTGGCCTGCAAGACTGCTATACTTCTCTGTAAATATGTTGATATTACGGAGGATTGAGGACAGATATTTAAATAGCAAACAATTTTCAGAAATTTTATGGTGGGGTGAATTCCAAAGCAAGGTAAGAGAGAGTCTGTAAAATACAGAGCCAAATATCCATGAAGGAACACGTAGTGAAGCAACTTAAAGGCAGCGATTCTGCTGAGATGATGACATTGTCACTACTGTGCTCAGCTATCCTCTACCCACACATGCCTCTCCACAACCCCCCAGCTTGTACGCAACCAGTTCTTAATAGATGTTTAAAGAAATCTCTTCCACATAGCACATCCAAGAGCAAGAAGTAAACACTTACCATTACCTAGCAGTTAATTTGAACTCTCAACTCTGTTTTGGGGCACTGTGCAGCTGCTCAGTGTGTACACAGGTACCAGCATCGATGTACTACATCCCATGTGGAAGATATAGCCTAACACCCAATGATGAAAACCTGCTGTTTGTACTTTACCTATTTCTTTTTATTCACAAAAAATCATAGGTAGACACATAAATTTTTTATGTTCTTGCCTTCTCAGAGTGGATGTTTTTTCTATTATTTTAGAAGAGAACAAGATGCACATTTAAAATTTTGACTCCTGCTTTCTCTTGCATACAGATTTTCTATTAGTTCAGTTAGAAATTTAAAAAGTATCACAATATTTACACAGAACAATGTGGTCATGAACTTTGTGCCAGCACATTTACTTCATATGTATGGTTCTAAACAAAATATCAAACTTGAGAAAAAGGAGAAGTATATAGGACAATTCAAGAGGAAGAATAGGGAAATGATACCTAATTATTATGCTTTTTCTCTTGTTTCCATTATAATTACTTTGGTTCAAATTCAGGAAGAAGTGATGTCCGCTATATGCAAAAGTCAAGCCAATGCAAATTGAAAACATTTCTTGATTTGATTCAAACATGAAGAAAAATATAAAAGAAGTGCTGAAAATATAGATTCTGGACAAGGTGAGATCTGATCTTGAATATGATTTATACAGTCCTTTAAATGTTAATCAAGTTTATCGCAGCATTTGTTTTTCTCTCTTTTTCCCCTATTTTTTAGCATTGTAAGAACTTAGATCTTAGGAAAAGTCATTCTCAATTACATTTGTAGTTCATCTAGTTCAGCATCTTAGACTGCAATCTTTAGAGAAAGATGAGAAAAAAAATATCAAAATGTATGTATAGTATAATCTGCCCTCAGTTAAAGTCTAACTGAAAACCCTTGTAGAGATTGCTTCAAGCCCCAGATTTCCAAAAGAAAGCATTTTAATGCCTTTCAAAACAGTTTGTTTGATTAGAAACAAGTAGTCTGGGCAGTCTTATTACTCATCTAATCATCCAATCCCTCTTTGAATTTTACTGAAGCTTTGTCTCAAGAATCTTGACTGGCAGTAAGTTATATAGTCTAATTACACTTTGAAAGGGCAGTTAATTCCTTTTATCAGTTGGAATTGCTAACTTTCAATTTTACTGAGTATCCCTTTCCACTGTGTTATGAAGAAACTTTTGACCTCACAGCTAAACTATAAAGTCTGTCTTGTTTCCATCCTTCCTGAGCCAGTCAACCCCAACGTTTAATGTCTAAATCTTTTTTTTTTTCTTTTAACTAATAACTCAGATCAACATTTCCTGCAAACGTTCTACAAAATAATTTAGAAGATGGAGTCTTACATCATGGTCTAGATGAGGATTTAAACACTGTTTTACCTAATAGCAATTTTAAGATTTGTAATGCTTTTGGAAAATATAAATGCCATATAATATTATAAAATAAATTATCAGACCTGATAATTTATCTGCTGAACCTCTTTCACTTCCACTGCTGATCACTGCCTTGACAAGGTAAAGAAACACGTGAGAAAAAGTGCTTTAATTAGGGTTCAACTTCAGTAATTCATCTGATACAGCCCTGGACAGACCCAATGGATGCATATAGATACTTTTACCTGTCTCAGTAGTAATTATGATAGATATTTAAAAGTCATAACTATTACTAAGAAAGTAGTACCTTACTACCATAATAGCAGTTAAGTTTTTCATCTTGGTTTTTTTTCAACCTCTTTGGGATGCCAGCAGCCATCTTTCTCTCCCACCTCCAAACAAACCGGGACTTTTATTGCATTCATGCAACGAGTTTAAATCGCTACATGAAATAAACAAACTCCATTACATTTAATGAAAGTAAAATGAGGATCAGTGAAAGATTTGTTTCCTTACTGCTCCAGACATTAAGAATTCCCACTCTTCTTTGTATTTTCTGTGATTCTAATTAATCTAGGAAACAGAAATGTTTATGATATAAATACCTTAACCAAGCACTGAAAAACTTTTAACCTGCTACAATTTGATCCTGTCTTCTTTATCAGCCACGGAGGTTTCTGCCCTGCTGTGAGGAAGTAAAAAAACCCACTAGGCTCTTACCAGCCTATCAATGAAGGAAAAATTCCTTGCCAGATTCAGAGAAGGCAGCGGTGGTTAATTGTAAGTCCTTAGTAGTTCCTGTACTTTATCATACTCCATCCCCTGGGTAAAGGGATGGCAGAATGCTAGCTGAGCAAGTGACGGACCTGACCCGCAAGACCAAATGCAGACTGGTAGGCAATGGAACTTAAGGAAATTGTCCAGCTCCAAGCGGTCTTTTGAATGATCGAAATCAATAAAACCTGACAGTGTGGGAGAGTGAAATAAAGTGATTATATA
Organism: Ciconia boyciana; assembly: GCF_034638445.1. Classification (NCBI taxonomy): domain Eukaryota; kingdom Metazoa; phylum Chordata; class Aves; order Ciconiiformes; family Ciconiidae; genus Ciconia; species Ciconia boyciana. The sequence continues at coordinate 6,425,830 of NC_132943.1, read as the reverse complement.
AGCCTGGTGGTAATATTCCTGGTGGTAAACATTTGGCTCTAATGGAAAATATCTTTTTGTAAAGTCTTAATTAATATATTTGAACCATTAACAATCAGATACCTGTCCATACAATCTCAGTTGATCACTGTATTGTTACTAGACTAAAGGCCTGCTACTCTGAAACAGTGTTATAGTTTAAATTGAAATCTTTATCACTGCAAATCATCTGTAAAATTCATTGTATCTCAATTATACAGCTAGACAAAGCGGTTTTTGAGTAAGAGCTGTAAATGTATTACAGGTTAGTTGCACACTACTTTACTACTGCATCTTGACTCTAGATCAGCTGTATATTCCCTGTTGTGAAGGACAAGAGTTTTAACCCTCATACTTCCATATATTTGATTACAGAACCAGGTCTTCCTCTGAAATCTCAGTGACCTTATAATGCACTATGTAAAGACTTAGTTAACAACTAACAACATGCCTGTGTGAGCCAAAGGTAAAAGTTGAAGGTGAACTATGAAATGTGTGAAAGTGCAGGTTAAAACTGTAGCAATTCACGTATTTGTTTGGGACACGTTGGTAGCTACTGTATGATTATACTGATTATATGCATAATTAATGTATGCATCTGGTTTCATTTAATAGCAATATTTTAGGTAATTAAGTAAGAGGCAAAGCTATGAATCCAAAATAAACATGGCAAAAGAAATCTTAGGATTAAAATCTTAGGTACAATAAACAAGCAATTAGCTTGCTATGGTATAAAACTAACTACAGGCTCCTCACAAAGCTATGTAGCTGAGCTGCCAAGCCCAATTCTTAATCTGATTCTAAAGGACTGGGGTCCAGCCCTAAGGATGCCTTAACCCAATTTAAAATCACACCAATACTTAAAGGTGTAATTCTACCCTTTCCTTCATCACAGTCTTCTGTTCTCACTAGTTCTCTTTAACTGGCTCTAGTGATCTTGCAGTCTCAAGTTGAATGAGCTCTGCTCACTGACTCCACCACAAATAGGTCTAAAACCAAAAAATCCTGATTCCCAGTCAAGCAAGTTAGTTAAGTCATCATTCAGTTACACAACCGTTATTGCTGACGAAACGTATATGGTGGGAGGGAGAATAAGACTGTCATTAGCAGAAGCACACTTCTTGTTCTTCTTCAACTGATCTTTAAACAACAGCATTCTTTCCCGTTATGAAAACACTGATATGAAAATAATATTGACTCAGATGTACCAGGAAGGCTATCGTTCTAGCATGAAAAATATCAGTGGTATGACCAAAATAAGCTCTAATAGTAAAGGAGTGTACAGGTATGTCAATGAAGGACTACATCTCTTCATATCCCACACCAACACAGCTCTGCATATACAGACCAGCATTTTAAAAGTGACTCTGTATCAGTAGAAGAGAAGCCACTTGTTAGGCTGTTCAGGAGCAACAGACTGCCACAGTAGAGCCTGAAGCAGGTAAACTGCCTAAGCTTCTAGCAGGATGGTAAATCTTGCTAAATCATATACAAAGCTTAAATATAATTTTTCTTGAACGTTATAGTGAATCTCTACTGTTATGATTGAAAAATTTGATTTCAAGAAAGCAGGTGGGTCAAAGCTATGAAACTGAAGCAGTAGAACAAGCATGTTTGGCAGATAGATATGGAAGTGGAGAACTTGATCTAAGAGTTGGGATTTCTGCCCCACAGAGGTAAAGGTCCAATAAACCACTGGAATTTGAAAGGGGTCTCTAGCTGTGACAGAAGAGCTACAATACAGTGACATTAACAAACACATAAGGAACCTCATGGTTCCCCCCTAGCTTTCCCTCCATTCCAAATCCAGCCAGCTACACTTGTTGAGGGGAGAAGCACGAAGTCATGTTCCACATTATGAATGTGGGTCATCCCTGGGGAAACAGCCCAAAACTTTCCTGTTAATTCACTCCTGCTAAGGCACAGCATTAGCAAAGTGACAAAGATTCTCTCCAAATGATTAGAAAAGCCAGAAGAGTGCAGCGTGTGTATATATATCACATCCTTCCAAATTACCAGCACATACTTGCATGTTCGTAAATACCAATTCTGCACAGGGACAATGTGATCTAAAGAAGTTGCAATGGATGACCATATATTCTGAACCACTTCTGAACTACAAAAAAAATAGTTTTCTCACATTTTTTTTATCATGTGCTTGAGAAGCTCGAGAAGTGGGCCCGTGTGAATCTTCTGAGGTTCACCAAGGCCAAGTGCAGGTCCTGCACCTGGGTCAGGGCAACCCCAGGTATCAACACAGGCTGGGGGATGAAGGGATTGAGAGCAGCCCTGAGGAGAAGGACTTGGGGGCAGTGGGGGATGAAAAGCTGAACACGAGCCAACAGTGTGCGCTCGCAGCCCAGAAGGCCAACCGTATCCGGGGATGCATCAAAAGCAGCGTGGCCAGCAGGTCGAGGGAGGGGATTCTGCCCCTCTGCTCTGCTCTGGTGAGACCCCACCTGCAGTACTGCGTCCAGCTCTGGGGCCCTCAGCACAGGAAAGACATGGACCTGTTGGAGCGGGTCCAGAGGAGGGCCACAAAAATGATGAGAGGGATGGAACACCTCTCCTACAAAGAAAGGCTGAGAGAGTTGGGGTTATTCAGCCTGGAGAAGAGAAGGCTCCAGGGAGACCTTTTGCAGCCTTCTTAAAGGGGGCATAAAGGGGGCTTATAAGAAAGATGGGGACAAACTTTTTAGCAGGACCTGTTGCGATAGGACAAGGGGTAATGGTTTTAAACTAAGGGAGGGCAGATTTAGACTGGATATAAGGAAGAAATTTTTTATGATGAAGGTGGTGAAACACTGGCCCAGGTTGCCCAGAGAGGTGGTAGATGCCCCATCCCTGGAAACATTCAAGGTCAGGTTGGACGGGGCTCTGAGCAACCTGATCTGGTTGAAGATGTCCCTGCTCTTGCAGGGGGGTTGGACTAGATGACCTGTAAAGGTCCCTTCCAATCCAAAGCATTCTATGATTCTATGATACTGTGTGGTGAGACATACTGGTTCAGAGGAAACAAGGAAAGATAGGAGGAGAACTTAGAACAGCGTAATACAGAATATTCTCCAACAAAACCAGTTTCCAAGGAGTCTGCCAACTTACAGTGATACATTTCCAAAGTACTAAACCACTAATGCTACATGATTAAATACAACAGCTGGTTAATAAGTTACAATTATTTTAAATGTCTAAGAACATGAAATGAAAATACTTGTACCCAACAGAAACAAACTGCAAATAGGAAAAGTTCAGTAGAACACAACTACCCAAACTGGAATTTAAGGGGTATAAGTATTAATGCTTTTTAACCCCTGAAAAGCCTTATAAGACATAAAATAGTTAAAAGCCTGGTATGTGGTGAATTGCCAGATCAATTTTTACACTATATAGAAGCAATAAAATTAATGGCTTTGGTCAACTGTCTTTGCTTATGATAGCCAACTGCATCACAGCATAGAAAAGCATTGTGTCAGCTAGTATTACTTACTCACACATCTGTTATCATCTATCAGTATTCTATCCCCTCGACATGAACAGTTCACTCGTCCGTCAGGAGTCAGAAGGCATAAATCATGACAACCTCCATTCATTTGTGCACAAGGAGATAACTCACCTGCAAAACAAATGATAAAAGATGGACTCTGTTTTATTAAATTTGCTTCAATGGCCAATGTCTTTGAGAGCGCAAAGATCACCATATCTCAGACTTATGGGCAATTGATTCAAGTTTTATCAGTCAGATGAAAATGTCAGCATGCCTCAGATGCTAGCATACTAAAGATAAACAAATGGAGTTACCTTGAATATAATAATTAAAAAAACTCACAACATTCAAAACTGCTGATATTTAACAGGAAATTATTTAACTGCTGTCAAATGAGCACAATGTCCATAGCAGAAAATGGTCATTCAGTAATATTTAATTACTTGGGGAAGAGGTTATAGCCCATCTTTTGTTAGCAGTTCCTACTACAAAAAGAATTTATGAAATACCAGGGAAGGTTTTAACTTAGTTAAAACTAAGTAAAATTCTTGAAATGAATGATACTAGAATTAACAAAATAGTGTCTTTTGCTTTGTAACTTACAACTGTTAGTATCATTGGCAACAGCAATAATGCCCATTGGTTGATGTGGGATATCAGAACGAAGAACTTTGGTATCTCCTCCTGTATATTTACTGGAACGCAGAATAGCTCTCCTCACTCCATCTGACCAGAAGATATAATCATCATATACAGCCAGGCTGAGAAAGGTACCTGGTCCAGATTTCACAATTACCTAGAATACATAAGTATGGAACAGAAGCATGAGAAGGAATGTTGTCTCTGAATAAGAAGTTTTAAAAATGCAAACTGTGACTCACATCCCTTTATAGTTTTAGACAAAACACTTAATTCTTCTATACTTACAGCACCTGGAAAAATGAGATAACAGCACTTAAAATGTGTTAAAAGGATGCTACAAGGGTTAACTTATTATTTCTTGATATGTTCAAACTTCAGAAATCCAGGAAATCTGTTCCTTAAGTAAAAAAAAAAAAATCACAGTTTATCTAAATGTGCTTGTAATAATACCTACTCAGCACACTACCTGCTTAATAGCCCGAACAGAACAGAGAAAAAGAGGTACTGTAGCATGGCTGAAAGTCTAAAAATTCTGAGTCTTTATGAATCAAAGTCAGAAGCATGTTTCAGAGCTGAAGAGCATTCACCACTATGATTACATTAGAAACCTGAACCCAAAACAATAAATGTTTTGTGGTTTCCAATTAAAAAAAAAATCTCCTCAGTCACCATAATAATTATCATTTTAAAACCTAGAAAGAAAATATGAATTGCCGTTCACTATATGGTAGGGTTTCAGTGAAAACTGCAGAAATACAATTAATTCAATCTCAGTCTAAATCACAGCTCCTGTAAAATATTTTCATATATGTATGTTCTTTCTTTCTATGTATCAGAATTAAAAATTTAACATGTAGAGTTTCTGTTCTGAAGAACATAACACATCTTTAATCAGTTCTCTAGTTGAAACTTTAATTTTGGCTGAACAGCAGAATTATTGGAAGGGGGTCATTATTTCTCCATTAGATTTTTTGAGAGATAATGGAAATAAATAATATTCTGAACATATTTATTGCATTGTATTCTTCCATGTTTCTCTGGGAAAATTAGTAACTTAGGTATGTGTATAAAGTGGGAACAGTTCTTCTGATCCAGGCTGGCAAAAAAACCCTGTATCTATGTATCTAGCTGCTACTTATCATAGGGAAATTGGGATAAAACCAGAAAAATAATATCTTTCTTTTAACAACCCAACAGAAATCACTCTTTTTTATAATCATCGATGCTCAACCGATATCTCTACTTAGGTCACCACAGTTTTCCCTCTGCTTTCTGTCCTTTATCTTCTTTCCCAAAGGACCTTTTGATAACAACGTGAGTTCATGGAAATCAACTTGAAATATAGAGGACAATTATCTGCATATACACAGCACATCTAATGAATTTGAGCTATTCATGCTGATTGCACACATGCACATAGGCTGCACTGTGCACGAAGAGCCCACTGGTACACTGTTTAGCCTACTTGCAAGTGGATGCTGTGTACGATTTTTTTTTTTTAAATGATGGCATGAGAAAGAAGTAGTAATGGTCAATCCCATACTTAAAAAAAAATTTAATTTTTTTTAAAAAAGTCTTTTTCATCATATAAAGAATTCACCTAAAATATATGACATCCAAATTTAATTTTGTGGAATTAAAAAAAAAAAACATTTTTCCCACTACAGCTATGCCGTGGACATTAAGAAGGTGCCCCAACTCTGCGGTATTCAAGACCAAGTAATGCTTCAGGGGCAGTTTGTTCACACCTCTGCCAGTTCCCTGCCCAGGGCCAGGCAGTGAACAGCCTCCAAAACAGTGGCTTGCAAAATGCCTTTGGGAATGTCCTCGGACTGACTCAGTGCCAAATTACTCCCAAGAACTGTCTGGAAAGAGCATTAGCTAGCACAGGCGAAGCTGAGACACGTGAACATTTCAACTATTTTCTAACATAAATAATTGTATTCCAGTGCACAGGAGCATTCCTGGCCATGTTTAAATTCACTTATACAGATATGGTGTCAAAACTACTCATTAATCAGATAATTATAACAAATTCTGCACCATTATGCACATTATATATTTCTGCATATTTGTAAGAAGGTTTGACCAGCAAATTCTTTTTTCCAGCAAAGACTTTTTCCAGTAATAAATGTCCCAGGAGGACAACTTTTCTCTAACCAAATTTTTTTTCAAAATTAAAAGTATTAAAAGACAGATGGGAATGCATTAATGGCAAAAAGACCTGTTCTGCAATTGTGCACATTTACTGTAAGACCCTTCTCATAACACACTCTTAAAAGCCTATGCTATTCATATTCAGACACATTTCAGAAAAAAAATAAAAATCAATCATGCATGTTTCTGAAAGATCTGTACGAAATCTGGCCATGCAGATTTTGCAACTCCATATTTGTTCTCCATGACAATGTGAAACTGTCCCAAGTTGAAGGATTTTATTGTCACAACCAATGCCAAGGAAGGCACTACTCTGTTCAGCTTTCTGTGTTCTGTAGCACTGTCATAATTTTTCTCAAATTGTAACAAAGGCATGTAAATTCATTACAGAACTGATCATTATTGTTCAACCTTGGAAGCTTTGAGATCCAAATAAAGGGTGACAAAAGCTAACATCTAGGAACATTTTTTCACGAATGCTCATACCATTTTATTCACCAGGGTCTCCCCTATTATGTCACAGCACTATCCAAGGACACTGGTTTTATTTGAGCACCCAAAAGAAAGAGTTCCTCTTTCTGCCAGCTTTTGGCCAACTTTACAGCCCTTTTAATCTTCTAGTTTATACAATAACACTGAAAATGATTGACAATTTTTTGTTTTGTTTTGTTTTTTTTTTTAAATCTTGATAGCACTCCTGGATGATCAGAAGTAACTGAAAATGAAAGTCAGACTTTTAAAAGTCTGTTCATCCTTTGGTTACCTGTCATATAATGTTTAAGTCCTGAGGATTCAGTGTCAACCAAATTTGCTGTGTATCAAACATGTTGCAAGTCATCTATGTTTCTAAATCTTGTATTCTGTACCACTTGCATGTTCATTTTCCCAGCAGTGTCTGCAGCTCTGGACAGAGATACCTGCAGATTCACCAGCAGAATCATGTAACGAAAATTCAGGTTCTTACACTGTGACCCTACTGAAATCCTCCTTGGGTGGCCCCATCTGGCTGGCCCAGGAGGGGTAGGAAGCACAAAAAGGTCTGCCCACTACTTCCTGCTTCCTTGTTTCTTGCCAATTGCTTGTCTCTAATAAAAATAACGATGGAAGCCAATACAAGCACTTTGCAGATTTATTCCTCTGAGTTATTGATAGTAATCTGATAAGCTTTGGATCAAGACATAAGAGGACTGCCACAGTCTTTCAGGGAATGCACGTACCCAAATATATAACACAGAGAAGAAAGCCAATGCAGAATCAGTGATCACCATGCAACCATAAGAAAAATCATGTTTTCAAACTGTAGAAACTCCAAGATAATCAACTGATAGAAAGTTTTATATAAACTGGTGGCTGGGTAGCAGCAAATGACCCAAAGCAGTGCTCCCACTTATGAGAATACAGGCAAAAACCTCTTTACATATCCCATCTGGAAGCATAATATCAACACAGGTATAATGCCCAGTTAATCCGCAATCGTAAAACTGCAGTATACGCTGCCTGTTGTTCAATTAAGGTTGCACAAACTGTGCCGGAATTGGAGAGCCATTGTGTATGCTGAGTCAGAGGAAACAAAGGACACAGTTCCATAAGAAACTGAGCATTTATGTTACACAGAGTACCATACATGGAATAACTTTTTAACATGTGCACACAATATACAGGTAAAGAGAACTAGAAGGTACAACCTCAACTATCAAATTTAGTCAAGCATGATACAGATCACAATGTCACAGAAATTTAATTCACAAAGGCCACATTCATGCATTCCCACAAACTATTGCAGCACTGTATAAATGCTTAAGACCTTTTCTGCAAAGGACAGAAACTGCCAAAAAGCACCCTGTGCCACAGGAAAAAAGTAAGAATATTTATGGTCATCAGCAATGTTTTGGTCACAGAAGAGGGAAATGTGGTACTGAATGAATGTGCACACATTGAAAAAAGCAATGCATTGCCATTCTGCATTACAAAGATTTGAACAGATTTTTTTTTTTTTTACAGTAACAACTTTTTAAACAGGGTTTTTAACAGTATGAAACAAAATCAATCATATAAAGACCCTGTCTTGACATATTTTGTCGTAAGTCTAAATTGATACCAAAAATTGCAACAATATATGTACAATTTTAAAACATTACGGAAACCTGAACAAGACATCCCTACCATCCCTTCTGCCTGAACCAGCAAAGTCAGACACATCTGCTAGTACATCACATGTTTTAATACTGAATGATACCGACATTCAGTTACAGCATGTACTTCGAGCTCTGAATAACAGATGAAAAGTTTTCGCTGCTTCCTGTAAAGAGATACGGAGACTGGGGGCTGGGGGAGGAATGTCACAAGTAGCAGGGCAACCTAATTTTAACTATGATCCTTTCTTTTTTAAGTTCTGATTTTTAAATTCTCCAGACAGCTTTTGTTTTAACATATAGCTGCTCTAAATTTGAGGTATGTGTAGCAGTTTCTCTACAAAAACATGATTGAAAAAGGGCAGGAGCCAGTCAGGTAGACATGTCAGGTAGACAAGAATTTGTGCCAGAATACTATAATTTGCATGATTTATATAAAAGTCTCATTAGATTGTCAGTAAGAATTAGATTCATAACAATTCTTACCATGACAATGCCTAACTTTTATAGAAAGACAGGGGTTTTTTTAAAGATGAGTGTATAAAGTTAATGCATCAGCTTAAAATATCAGTTGCTTTTAAGCATTTTAACTCTATTGAATGGCTTATTGATAATATTTCTCTTTCAAAATGCTTAATAAGTGCGCAGTGCCATCTAATAAAGCCTTTAAAAGTTTTTTAAGGGCTCTTTACTCTTCTAAAGATACTCAAATCTACTTAGAGGTCTGTAATGGAATGGCAAAGCTAGTATAGAAAACTACACTTAAAAAGATTAAAATTAATGACAATTTAAAGCCAATTGCATAATAAGATCATTACACAAGTATAAAACAATATCAGTAATCTAAAAATAAATAACTTTTTAGATGAGTATCAGAAAACTCAGTCTGACCAAACTGACTTATACAGAACACATTAATCTAAAATTAGCTAATGTATTTTATTCTTTCAAATGGAAGACATAGAATAGTATGCCATATTTATTATTCAGTCATGAATACTGTTTGTAAAAGAGTATAAAGAAGGAATCTATGAAAAAAAATATATGAGACTGTGATACAGGGAAACTAGTTGCACAGCCAGGGGAAAAAAAAATAATCAAAGTCATAACTTTTATGTATTTGATTTAGCCACCTAAAAAAGACATGCCTAGATCAGACTCCTGGTTTTGCTTGTTATTGATGTGTGTGCTTTAATAAAAAGCAAAAATGCTATCTCTTGCTGGATAAACAAATCTATCAGCCTTGATCTGGAGTATCCAAATTCTGCCCTTCCACCACTGTGGCGGTATTAGGACAAAAGCTTATGTTAACCAGAAAAAAAAAACAATTGTGGGGGGGTGAGGTGGGGAGAGGTTAAAGACAGAAGAAGAAAGAAATTTGGTACTGAAGAGAACACCTGTGAACTTACCAATTCCTCATTCCTCTTGCCACAAAAAAAAAAAAAAAGAATTTCTATTTGAGTTTTAAGTTGGGTTTTGTGGAAGAACAGTGCCAATCACTGCTATACTTTACTAAAAATAATAATGCTTTTTGTTGATTGGTCTGAATAAAGACCATATTTTCATCATTGTCATATCTTTAATGCATGGATTCTCTTTTCATTTATTGTATCTTTCAAAAATACCTTCATAATAACTTGAATTGCAATCACGTAGCAAAGCATACAAAGGACATACTAGAATACCACATTTAAGAAGAACAGTAAGATCCTGTTTCCATAGAATTGTCCAAGTGAGATGTAACAAAATCAGAAGTGCTTCCTCTTTGAGAATTAATTTTTGTTTCTCCATGCTAGAAATGAACATTTAAGACACTGAAAACCAAATCGCAATGCTAAATTTGCAGTGTTCCAGCTGTTACTAGATTTGCAGTTCAACTGAACGATATATTAAGCAACTGTTTATAACAGGCCTGTGCTTTTTGGTGCCATTCAAATGTAAAGTATACATCTCTCTAAATTACGACTATATTAAGCAGGTTCTTTGCAACTACATTAGTATTAGTTACACAATACTTATTTTCAACATCATAAATGACAATGACAAACTTCATCTAATATTACATTTATTTCAACCTCCTAGAATTTTGTGGGATCCTGAGGTATTATAAATAATCTTATTCTCCACAGCTTTAGAGATTATTTTAATCTTTTCATTAAGTCCTTCTTTCAGTTAATTTCTACCATACCAACACTGGACATTAAGATATTTCAGCAAACAGTCCCAAACGAACAGCGTTGGATTTGTGTCAACCAGCTACCTAGCTCACAGATTAGAGGATTTTATTGCCATTGGTTAGGGAATCACTTTCATTAGGTTCGATCTTAGCATTACTTTACAGAACTACTTAAAGCAAGCAACTCATCAATGTTCAATGGAGTGAACTCCCTAGAAAAACAACTAATTAAGCAGGGGGGATATTTCACTCTTCATATTGGTTCTGGACTTTTTCAGACAAATGTTAAACACGGACATTCGTAATACTGAGAAACAAAGATTCTTTCTGATTGGATTTGCAAGAGAAAAGAATCAGGAACAGAACATCCCCACTACAACTAATATATTTATACTGCTGAACAGAGAAAATGAAAAAATCCACCACAACTTCACTTCTAGTACCATTAATTTCCAAGATTATCCACACCATTCTAGCTGCTTTTCAAACACAGAAAGAATGAATTGATTAAAAAGCCCAGAACCTAACAATAAACTATCATAATAGGGGGAGTAGGAGAGGCAAAAGATGATGAACTTAAGTGTCTAGGTGGTAAACTGTGCAATGTTGTGCTAACAATATCAATTTTTGCTAACAATATCAATTTTTACTAGCATTTCTTGTTTCTCTACTATTATCGCTTCTAGTGCGGTTTAACTAAATCACAAGGAAGCGGTAGAAACTGATGAAATAATTCCTCTATGGACAGTAGGCTCAATTTTATTTTATTTCTAGACAACCATCCGAGCTTATTAAAATATCTGCCTTCTAGTTGACATTATTTTCCTTCGGGTTAGTTTTCACATCTGATTATTTATTAGTATATAGAAAACACAGCAATGTGATTCTTCAACTCAGAATCACATTCAGGACCTGCATCTTTTTGTAACGGCTCATGTTCAGATCTTAGTGAGAATCTTTTCTAACAACAAAATTCTTCCAAGCTTGAAAGAGTACTCCAGCAGCCAAATACTAGTATTAAAATATCAGCTTAACACAAAATCAATAAACTTACAATCCACTTAAAAGAGTCAATTCAGTACTGCTAAATTATCTTCTACCTATTCATTGTACTAGATTATTGTGGTGAGTGGAATGAAGAAAGAAGCTGCTACCCTGGAAGAAAATTCATTACATTACATTAGCATTTCATGTTCTACTATACAATTTCTACCTTTGTTAACCTCACAGAAACTAGAAAGCAATGAAGCAGAGACAGTGAGGAAAAGGGTAATCTGTTTAAACTGGTTTTGAGGGGTGGCTGATGGCAGGACCTTGCTGAAACACCCTAAAGAATCTCAGATCACCAGAACATTGGAATGATTATTCCTTGTATTATCCTAATGTTACAGAAACCAGGGATCTCATCAAGCTGGACAGCATATGAACGAAGAGAAACAACTGCCCCGGAAATATTATTTCACCAGATCAATAATACAATTTCATGGTTGGATTCTGGCTTTCTTGTATCAGTAAGAATGCATCTACGTGGTGATAAGCAACTCTGCTGAAGCACTGCTACTGAGGCCAGTACACTTTAGATTTGTGAGGCCAGTACAGTGCAGGTTTGAATGAAGCAGCCTGGGTTTGTTTGTTTTTTTTTTTTCTGGTACGACAATCCCCATCTAACCACTGCAGGAGAAATGCCTTCAGAACCCAGGAAACACACACAACTCTGTTTCAAAGCTCATAGCATGTGAGAACTCAGATCAGTATTTTTGACAACAGAGTTAGCTGATTCTCCCAAAACAGGTATTGGTGTAGGACAACCAATGCTAGTATAGCTTTGTATAGGTAACACACTAGAGCTCCCAAAAAGACTTCAGAAGAGCATGCTGGACTCAGCTTATTGCTTTCAGGGGCTTTTTTTGTTTACTGTAAGGGGGAAGGAGAGTTAAAATGACAGAAAGCAAAACGAAGAGACAATATACTAGGAAAGTTACAAGTTTCAAACTTCAATGGCTGAGAAAATTGAATGACTGGTTTGTCTTGCTGATGCAAACGGAAAGCCAGAGGTCTGATAAAAAGGTGGGATTTTAGTAATGGTTTCTGCAACTAAGATGTATCATCTCCCATTTCATATTTCTGATTCGTATTTTGTTATACCCTGTGCGTAGACAAAGTTAACCTGTTTCCACATAACCTACTAATTACCTTGTACTTAACTGACAGCATATTCAAAACCTTAAGTAAAACAGGATCAGGAAAGTAAAACTAAACATGATAGCAAAATGGAAAAGAAACAGCAGTACAAGAAAGATATATACATCAGAAAGTGGAAATGCAACCAAAATGAAGAGGAAGAAAAAAAATTAATTCTAACTGAAAAAAGTGTAAGAAAATAATTTAATAATCCCTGTTGAACTAGAAGAGGAACAAAAGAATATTCAATCTAGAAAGAGGTATTTTCTAAGAAGACAATTGAATAAAGTAGAGAAGATAAAGGAAATGATTTTAAAAATTATTTACTATTGATGATCTAAATGAGATATTTTTCTCTTTTCCCTAACAAATGTGACAAAAATAGTAGCACCATAGGCAAATAACTTAGTAGACAGAGACAGTAATGTACTTAAGCAAAGCAAATCGCTGGAATAAAATGGCATGTATTTATGTACCTCCTTAAGCTCCAGGAACTTAAGAATAAGTGTCTGAATTTGCAATAAACTTACAGGCAAACACAATGAAGTATTACCAGAAGTTTCTACTTGTGAAAGAAATAAAAGTTGCACATGTCTTTTAAATAGGCATTGTTAATTGACCAATGAACCTTACTTCAAGACAAGAGTTTGTCATGTACAATTATAATAATGTAGATGAATACAACACGTGGTGGAACAACATCTCCTGGATAAGATTCCTGAAAAACGTGTAATTCTCATTTAAGATGCAAAAAAGATTTCAAAGCTTTTATATAGTATATGAAGGATTTTTTTTTTTTACATTAAAAGATATGAAAGTGAGCTGATGTACCAAACATTATCTTGTAGAGCTGAGAATTGAAAATACAAGCCAGAACATGTCCTTCATTTATTTTATCATGCAGTTTGGGAGGTACAGAATCCCTGAAAAGGAAGACTTCATGAAATATGAGAAATGTAGAGCTAAACATGCAACAAAATTGTGAGCACAGATCAACTGCCTTTAGCATATTCCAAGAAAAAGATCTGCTTGAGCTGAAACTAATAAAGCACTCAAGGACCAAAATGTATTATGATAAAAGAGTAATGGAGTGCAGTTGAATATATCTGAATATTGATAGTTAGAAAAGAAAAAAATAAGATTTGTAGAGTAACACTTAAGCATTACACAGAAGAAATTCTAGTGCATTGAGAAAAATTTGGCACTGGAAGACAAAATTATAATCATCCTATGTAAAGCAGCACATTTCTCTAGCTCTTCTACTGAAGTTAGTTCTACTTTTTTTTTCAAGCTGATACAGATCATTTAGGACAGTGATGTTTCAGGCTCAATAGCAATGCAAATAGATTTTGCAGTAAGGGCCTCCAGAAGGTCATCCAGAAATTGGAATGTGTTGAGTAAACAGAGCATTACGTGTAGTTCAGAAGTGTTTTCAGTTTTAAATCTAATATACAACTGACATTAGGAGAAACTTAGGCAACTGAAGATCTTCCTGTAACATTTTCATTTAAAAGATGCTAACAAATGCAAACAAGCAGATTTACAATTAATATGTTTGGGATTTCTGTTTTACTTACATATCTTTGTGATCCATCATATTCACATCTCTCAATTTTTCCCAAGCTGCCATCTGAAAAGTAAAGTTTCTCCGCCCTATGATCAATGGTAAGTCCATTTGGTGTCAGAATATCTGTACTAATGATAACCTGTGCATTTTTGCCTGAGAGGGTAGATCTCATGATGCTTGGGAGCTGCTCGTTCCAGTTAGTCCAAAACATTAAGCTGTATTAAAATCAAAATAACAAACAAAACCATAAGATACATTTTATAATTTAATTCTCTATGAAATGAGCAACAGAAAAAAACATGTGCCTTCAGAGACAATTATGAATGTCATCTATAAGAAATTGTGGTGAATGGTGAATAAGAACATGTGATAGCCAACGTCCTGTACATTACAGCAGCTTCCTAGTTCATTAACTTGGATACGAGTACAGATTTTTTTCTCTTCACAGGTCTGTTCAATTCTGATCATGTCTTTATACTAATATACCATTATAATATAAACTTAATTCCGCTAAAGTGTATATTAGTAATTTCTAATAGTGACATTAATCTGCAGCATTTCCATATTAGAACTGGTATGCAGAAGGTTGATCATGGGGAATCAAGTGACCTTAATATGCTCTACAGGAGGCAAAATCGGCTCCTTGCTACTGTTAAACAATGGTGGACAAAATGTTATGGAATGAGCTGTGGATGTAATTTGTACACTGATCGGAACCTGCCCATCCTCTCATTGCAATCTCCATCAGTATTTAGTTGGGTTTTTTTAATGATACCTAGATAAATCCTATTTTAGAATACAGCATAAACTCTTAATTTGCATAAGCTGTACGCGAAGTCACACATGGAAATAACCTCCTTGACTACCCATGCAACGTCATATGTTCAGCTATCACAAATTAAAAATAGAACATAATAAGGCAGAAATGTAGCCTAGCCTCCCCAAAGGGGAGACAGTCACAAGAAGCAGAAAAAGCAAGTTGCCCTTCTTCCAGAATTAACAGAGAAGATTAAAGTAACTCAAATTTGTAAGACACTTATTAGCAAGAAGCTGAAGTAGAAATATAAACCCTCCTGTTGTCTTACTAGGAAACATAATCTTCTTGAGAGTGGCAGGAAGGGAACTAAATTAGACTTCTTTCCAGGATGTTGTCCACAAGCACTGTAAATGTTCATCCCTTGTTATATAAATTTATACATCGTTGATCTTTGTGATAAACACAGGGACCTGTGCAAAACAATTTGCCACTCAAGAAACTCAGATTCCTTTTTGTAAATGATTAATTTAATTTTGTTTTTATTTAAGCAATGAGAGAAACATGTCTGACAAAAGAAATCAGTAAAATGATCGCTCTTGATAATTTGCATTTAACTCACTTTTCTTAAAACCAGCTTGAATTTTTTAACATTCCATGAAAATGTAATGATTATTTGATCTGCACCATAAAAACATATAAAATATTGTATCTTAATTCTGCAATTGCGTTTAAAAAATTAATACTGACATTTGTCTCCTAAACCAATAAATCTACTTAACCTTCATAGGGTTCAGCAGTATTAGGTGACTGTGAAATAAAGAAGTGCTGCTGTATGCTTGACATTAGGCAAAAATTAAAATCTGGTAAGAAAGATATAATACATACTTTTGACATTCGTCTAGAGCTAACACGTGCGGATGATCATCTTCAGACATTGTTATCACTGCTTCCCGGTTGAAAGCTCCTTGACGTCTCTGGTCAACAGTGTGTCTCGTGATTGAGGATGTGGTTGAACTGGTCCAATAGAGAGTGTCCCAAGCTCTATGATAAGCAAGTCCCTCCACTGACCCAACATCTGGAAGACATGGTTACAGACAGAGCAAATAAAACTCCTTCTAAGAAGGCATTTGTTTTCCTTTTTCCTCGAAGTTGATCCTGCAGAATCACAGAGTTCAGCTATTTCAGCCAATTGACTCTGTCAATTCTTTTATCATTTCACCTGTTTATTTTTTTATTGGAATCAAAGTCTTATTATTTTTTCATAAATTTAAATAAAAAACCACAGAGAGCAAGATCATTATTAATATCCCTGTACTATATTTGTCAATTCTAACACTCATTAAATTAATATTTTTACTACAGTGTCCCCAGATAACACATTATAAATAATAAGCATTTATTCAAGACAGCAATAATTTAGTCACAACTTCAAACATCATTTAAGCCAAGACTTGGGCGTATTTTCACTAATTACTTGTATTATTACCATTATCTTTCGATGTATTTTCTAACACAGATATATATTACATTAATATGGATCAAAGTGTCCTGTTGTTATTAACTATATAGGCTTTATTTTAAACACTCGAAAAATACTGATAAAAGACCAACTCTGAAGGTCTCAGCATCAATACATTGTTTTAATAAGCCACAATACCACACTTTCATTCTACATAAAAAACTGTGAGCTAGAAACAAAAGCAAATATTAATAAGCACTAAAGCATATATTTAATGACCAGAAAAGATAAATTGTATCTCATTCCAATATATAAATGTGACAGACTGTGAGAAATAGAGTAATTATTTCCTACCATTATTTTTGAATTACTACAGAAATGTACTTTGATTACTTCACTTATTATTTTGTTAGAAACAAATAATTTTAGACCAGAAGGTTCATGCAGCTTATTAATGAGCTACAGAAGGCAAAAATCTAGAAATATAATAAGGATTACATTATGCTGGTTATTACAATTTACATTTGGCTTGCTGGAAGATGTAATTTTTACCATGAAATTCATATACACAGAACAGAAAGTCCCAAAATAAGTTTGATCACACTGAAAGTGCTGACACTAAATCAAAACTATGAGGCAAATAAATCAAAACTATGAGAGAAATAACTATTTATCAGTTTTTTATATTTCTCTTTCTAAAGCATTTGGAGATCTGACTACTTTTTCATGACATATCTGTAAGAGAAGTCTCAGTGACTTGTCTTAAAGAACAAAGAATAGAAAAAATAAACTAGGTGACACTCCTTAAATGGAGGTGAATATATGTAAAATGGGTTTTCCTACTTATGAAGGAGAATTTCTGAAAAAAGATATAGTCTGCTCACTTACAAGTAACTCAAAAGAGTGACTGTGTTTAACTTTAAAAATGGCACCGAAGGCAACTTGAAAATTACAAAAAATTCTTCTGACCATTGCAAAGATGACTCTCTAGACAGAATTCTGGTTTTCAAAACAATGAATGTGTTACAAGTATTCTTTCTTTAAATGCAGTATTTAGTTGCCTTATTAATTTATTTTGAATTTTAAGCATCAAAAACATATTGAGATATAGCAAAGGTTTTATTTTTTGTTTCAGAAATCACCAAGAGAAATCAAAGATAAGCAGTTCTTTCAAACGTCATGCCAGAGGTGTGCAAACACCTACTGAAGTATTTTAAAACCAGTTAGAACATGCCCAAATGCAGGCTTATTATAAACAATGGTTTAAGTGGTTTCTGGGTATGTCTGTCTATACTATGAACTGAGAAAGTCAGTTGCTTCATTCTTGGGTCTTGCACCCCTGAGCACCCATACCATGTGTAAGTTACTTTATACCAGAGCAACCTTCTGGAATGAAACAACTAATTCCTTCTGAGATGTAACCCAGGTATTCTTCTGGCAAAAATTTGTGACTCTTTCTGAAAAAAAAAAAAAGCTCTTTTGGGAGTATAAACAAGAGCACATCAGGTTTTGTTCCTTTTGCCTACAGAGACCTCCCAACCACTAAAATCTCTACACCTCAAACACACCTTAACTTTCGCACACTATGCTTCAGGACATGCAAAAAATATCCTTGATCATAACATCAAAACATCACTCTTAGGACTGACATACAGCCAGCACACAATTTAGGCAGTGTGAGCCAGAAAAATCCTAAAACTAGTATCTCAGAGCCAGAGAAACACAACACAGGATTCAAAGGAAACCTGGACTGCCCAAATCATCCTAGAAGCACCAGGCCAAGCACTGCGTACATGAACCACTCTGCTCCCCGGTCTGAGCCCAGGGATCACTCCCAGCAGCAGAAATCTGGACAGTTTAGATATGGGCTCTGATATACCTCTTGGTCACTTCTTGCAAACCTTCCACTAGCTGTGAAATTAAAAGAAAACTTAGTAAGTGTGATAAATATTAAAATAAAGAGCCAGGAATACAGTTCTAACTTAATCTACTAATTTCCATTAAAATTATATGCTGAATCCCAGTTTACCACTACTTACAGTTCTCTAAACTAAAAATAACGCTCTTAGATATAATTTGGTCAACTCTCTCAGATATACGGTTTAACTCCTAGGTTTCCCTGTGTGGAGTCAGGAGTTGGTCTCAATGATCCTTGTGGGTCCCTTCCAACTCGGGATATTCTGTGGCTCTATTAAAAAATGACAGAAGATGTATTGACATTTTCTGACCAATTCTGCACTTTATTTGTAATTAACAAACCATCAGAGCATTTATTGCACTATTTTTACCTTTCATATCTGTGAATGTTGAGTGTTTCCTCATCTTTATTATGGAAGTTTTTAGAAAAATGAAAGCAAGTCTTTGTCCTGTGGTTAAAGACATAGCCCTTAGGTGGTGAGGATTTAACTAAGATTTGCTGCAAATCATGCTCTTCATTTGAAAGATGACTATCAGAAAAAAAAAAAAAATTCCCTCATACAACCTCTTGAATTTCTATCAACTTTAGTTTTGTTTCTTCTCTGAATCTGTCAAGAAATTTGAAAGCAAACTGTTTATACAAAATAGCCTAAAATTCTTCTGTAGTAGACAAAAGATAATGATGTTCTTCCTGCCACAGCTAGATGTGATGAACTAGAACACAACTAGAATGATGAAAGTGCTCTTCAAATACAAGATGTGTGGGTTTACTTGTAATTTCTATATGTAAGAGCTCCATTTTTTTAGAGGAATAAGAAAGTATAGCTTCACATTCTTAAACTGGACCAACACATCATACTGCAACTCCATATCAAGGCCTGCAAATGGTGACAGAAGAAGGTTTAATTCAACATTACTATTTATAAAATAGTAATTTCTAAATTTTTAGAAAAGAGTATCTTGGAAAGTTATGCCATATACAGAGACAAGCAAACATTTAGTATACAGATGAAAAATGCATCTTCCTCTTGTTCTAATAAAATATCTAAAATGTGCAATTTTGAAAAACCTTGCCATATATACATACATTCTGAGTGGAGCAGAACTAAAACAAAGCAATCAATAAAACATTTTATTTAAAAGTGAACAGCAGCAAAAACTTTAAAAGAAAATAAAGAAGTTAAGATTAAAAAAAAACCCTAAGAAATCTCAATGGGAATTTCAAAGATTACGACTGTGACTGAAAAGAAAAAAAAAAAAAAAAATCTGAAAATAACCCAGCAACAGAATCAAGCTGTGAAAGCTGCCTGAAATCAAATACCTGATATCCAATTATGGAAATGTTTTATTACAAATAAAACTTCAGGAACTGCTTGATGTATATATGCTTTTTAAAGAAGAAGAGAGGGCTCCTTATTAGATGATCACATCTTAGAGCAAATTAAATCTGAAACTATCAAAACATTCAGGTGACAAGCCTGTGGATGATAATGGTTTCATAAACGCCAAAAACACTAAAATTCAGAGTAAAAAAATATACTTTTTTTTTTTTTTTAAATTCCAAACCACAAACCAAACATTCAGAGGAATTCAATTGCCTTGATGGAACACAAGGAAAAAACCCACTAATTAAATATAAAACTGTCCACTGCAAACACATACCAAGTGCACTTGCTTAGCTCCACCAAAAGTATAAATTCTGAAGGATTTATACCAAGCACTCTCTTTTATGTGCCAATAACCTTCTAGTTTTATCATGTTCCTTACTTACGGAATTGAGAACTCCACCAATACAGAAGAGAATCATTTAATACTTTTAGAAACCTGTAAGTAAGGTGGTTTTAAAGAGAATGGCATAAGACCTAGCGAGTAGGTGCTAAAGCGATCCAAGATTTACATAAATTCTAACAACGGAAAATACAACTAACTTTGTTCTTATTAGCACGTAGCATGAGCTGGATGAAGTACCATCAGCGCACTACTCAGGCAAATCTTCAGTATAGTAAGTTATCAGTGCTAATACAGTGGTTTTTGTTAGTTTATATTGTTTCTAGGTTAAAATAAACTTTTTGTTTTAGACGTTAGTCAAGAATCCCAAAATTCATATAAATCCTTTTATCGATGATAAAGCAGGTGCCACCTGAGGACAGAAATGGACCTAGGAATGATCTCTAGCCACTTCCAGGTGGTTCCTTAAAACTAAAGCCTTCTAGTAACCTCCTATTGCCAAAGACAGGACACTGGAGAAGATTCCAAAGCAACTGCATTCTAGTGTTATATCATTACCAGTTTGCACTGATATTATTTTATATTTACTTATTTCACGCTTCCTCAAGGAATATTCTACAGCGCCTTTTTTTTTTTTTAAAGTTAATTTATCGTTAGATATTCAGTTACTTTAAAATATATCAGAAATATGTACTCATCCTATCTGGTACTACAATTGGGGGATTCAGTCCCAAAATCTACTGACAGAATGAAAATTAGCAATTTGTTTACTCTCAGCTTCATATTTTCACAGAATCATAGAATATTCTGAATTAGTAAAGCATAAAGAAACTGGAAATGAAAAGAAACACATTTGTTTCACTGACATATTGAATTAAAACACTGATGGCATTAGATGCCTACAGCACTGATTAAATTTATTCTATCCATGAAGCAACAGTTTATGATTTTCACATGAATAGCATACTTAAATGAAAGGAACATTAATACAATATGATATTAATATACAAATACTCACATTATTCACCTGCCACTGACATTCTGAATTAAATCAGTAATGGGGTGTATAACTGATTAAATATCTACACAAGAGAATGCAACAGCTTATGATTTACAAAGGCAATGGTAGAGTGATCACATCATTACGTTGCCAAATGCTATCTATCACTTTTACTGAACTTAACGAAGATGGATTGCATCCCACAGATGAGATGCAGCCTATAAATATTGTCATGCTGATCTTCATCTGACTTTCCCAGGGAATAGACAAGCAACAAATCAATAACTGAAGAACGAAGATTAGAGCTCCCTCATTATTACAAACACAAAATAAAAATACTAAAGGATATAAAGTTTAAATTATCCAATAGTTGTTGCCACTGACTTCGGGTAATGAATATACTATTTCTCAGTTTCCTAGACTTTTATCTCCTATCTTCTACTTTTAAAATTTTCTAGAAAGTTTACAGTCAAACTTTTCCAGTTGCATCAGTTCAACTACCTTTTTCCTTTAATTTCATATTCTTACCAACTCCTTTTCTTTAGGAAAGATGTAAAGCAAGAACAACTGTCAACATCATCATTTTTTTAATACTGAAAAGCCATCAAAGTAATAAAATTGAGCATAAACAGCACTTGGATATCAGAACTTTGGAAAAGGCTTTAATGTTCAGTACTTAACATGAAACACCTGCTTGATCTTTATTCATTCTCTGAATTGGCTTCCACAATTTACCTTTCAGGATACAGCCTGTCAATTGTTATACCAGACTGGGCACAGGAGATGATAGTGCTTTCCGTAAATCTGTTTGTGTAAGGTTATGGTGATAAATAATAGGTTGTCACCATTTGATCTGGGGTGAAAAGAATGCCTCACAAGCAATAAAGTACCTGAAGAAAAGGGTTTATAGTTCACATATCTAACTAACTGCACAATTAGAACTTTAAATAATTCTTCTGCCTTCTACTTTGCTCTTCAGGTAGCCATAAAGCAGGAAGTCTCTTTGCTAGACAAAAATTCTAAGACAATAATAAGTTGTAATAAAAAAAAAAAGGCAAGATGAGTTCCATTTGTCTCAAAAATTAGAGGGAGACTTAATTTCTTATTTTTGC